>NC_135795.1:12917500-13160000 GCF_051106095.1 Pogona vitticeps
CGGTTCCCAAAGCAGGGAAAAACCCTATTTAGACCATCGTTTTGCGATCGCAAAAGTGATTGCAAAAACGTCATGAAGCGGGTAATCATAAAGCGGGCCACCACTGTATACAGCTTTTTCTTCCTGTAATATCCAGCACTATTTGGATGTTCCATGAAAATAGAGATTTTAATGCTTTTTTGACAGCATTTATTTGTACTTTTCTTTCCAGTGCATCTTAGCTGATGCGCATAGTGGCCACATGAAAACACCATACAGGCTTCACATTTTGGGACATAAATTTCCCACAGTAAGGATTAAATGCAGCTTATTTGGAATCTTTCTTACACTGCAAATTCTTCTTTTTCCTTAGATTATAAAATTGACGGTGCAACTGCGTATTGGAATGAAAATTCGCTATAGAAAAAAGCATTTATACAGTAATTATACTCTATTTTATGGATGTCATGACATGAGTGTAGACGGAAGCTGCGTATCACATCCTGCACTTACAAACCTATTGTTCTCAGAGTGGCTGGTTGTATCAAGGTGAGAATACGCTGAAAGATGGTCAGAGAAGGGTTTGTACCACTTAGTACCAACTGTTTTCCTTTCCTGGGGGCAGACGGCTGTTTCTTCCATTCCTCTTTGCCACTTTCAATATAGGAAGGCAAGACTACGAAGGCCCTTTGGGTGCCCAGTTTGTAACAGCTTCTCTTCCATGGGAGGGAGGCCCCACTGTGGCACATGGCCTCACGAGCCACCTGCTGCTAGACTCAGAGGGCCTGGCAACAAGTGAGGGCAGCTGAGTGTTTCCTTTTTCGCTTTGTGGCATCCTTTAGCATGCCTGCCATTGTTACCATCCCTACAATAAGACTTCCAAGGTGTTGGCGGCTTTGTGGCTTCACCAGGACCCAAAGAATAGAAGCTCATGATGATCTTGGCTTGTCCAAAACCTCCAGTCAGCAGAAACTGGCTGAAATCTGATTGCTTAGCCTAGTCAATTTGCAACTCCTCTCCACTTTATTTGCACAACAGCCCTGCAAGGGAGGCCAGTCTGAAAGAGACAAGGAATGGTTCAGCATCACCTACCCTCGCTTAGCGCTCCAGAAGACTTGAACCTCGATCTCACAAGGCCCAGTCCACCTACCGAAACAAGACACCATTCTTTCTGTTGCCGGGACGTTTTGTGTGTTTGTAAGCCTTGATAAAATACTGTGAAAAATAAACTAACCCCTCACGTTCAGTCCCATTCTACACTGACGAGTGTCTCTCTCTTGGTTGTTGTGGGTTTTTCGGGCTCTTTGGCCATGTTCTGAAGGTTGTTCTTCCTAATGTTTCGCCAGTCTCTGTGGCCGGCATCTTCAGAGGACAGCACTCTGTGTTCTGGTGTAGTTGGCTTTGGGAGTGCAGTATTTATGGCTGTGAGGTAGGCTTTTGTCTTTCTCTGTAGATGGCCAAAGAGCCCGAAAAACCCACAACAACCATTAGATCCCGGCCGTGAATGCAAATACATTCTCTCTCTCTCTTGTTTATGTATTTTTACAGCTGCCATTGTTATGATAGGATGATCCAGGAGATGAAGGAACTGTGCTGGGGGTTTAGTATTTGACGTAAGCTAGCAAAACAGATTGCTTAGTATCTGCACATCACAGAGGATCAACGGTGGGAAAGCATCTGCTTTCCAGGTGGGAAAGCTTCCCAGGTTCTCAGGCTCTGAGATGTCCCCTTATAAAATGATCAGAGAGGTTGATGGGGAAGATCTCCAGTCTTGGAGAAATGCTGCCAAGACTGACCATTCAGTCCCTGGGAAAGGACCCAAGTAGTCCAACCTGGCCAAGAATGGTTATTTGTCACGGGAAAGGTTGCTCAGCTAAGTAGATGAACCAGGTGCAGACAATACCAGAGATGGTGGGCCATGCTGGGTCTCCTTGAAGCCCACTGGGCACATATTGGTGTTTCTGCTACTGCCACCAACATTTCCGCCACTTCTGGCTATCGAAATGCTGCACCTCTCTATGGTTCAGGAGTGTGTGGGAGGTGCCTTCCTCCCCCCCCCCCATAGAGCACAAAAGAAGAGCCTCTCCTTCTCTTCCAGAGAGAAGAGACAGAAATGAGGAAAGGTTATAGTGGTGCCTCGCTTAACGACGATAATCCATTCCAGGAAAATCGCCGTTGAGCGAAAACATTGTAATGTGAAAAAAAACATTGAAACGCATTGTAACCCGTTCAATGCATTCCAATGGGGTCCAAACTCACCATCCAGTGAAGATCCTCCATAGGGCAGCCATTTTCGCTGCCTGTCTTGCGAGGAATCCGTCCCAGAAAACAGCAGGGAGCCATTTTGTTTACCCGGTGGCCATTTTGAAACTGCCGATCAGCTGTTTAAAAAATGTCATTTTGCAAAGAATCAGTTCCCGAAGCAGGGAAACGATCATCACAAAACGAAAAAACCCATTTAGACCATCATTTTGCGATCGCAATTGCGATCGCAAAAAGATTATTGTAATGAAGTTTCATCGTAATGCGGGGCAATCATAAAGCGAGGCACGACTATACAGTACTTTTCTGTGCCATTGATTTTCAGCAGTGCGGCTCTGGTGGTCCTTTAGGGACATTGGGGAGAGCAGGAGCATTAAAAGGTTTGCTGTGGTGTTCTGCATGCCCTAACACTTTACCATTCTGAACACAGCAATTCCATCTGGTTTCTGAAGCTAAGTAAGGGCAGGCCTCCTCAATAATTGGAGGCATCAAGTAAGATCAGGGAACTCCACATAGTATTAGGAAGAATCCTGCCTGAAACCCCACAGCTGCCCATCCGTATCCACCATAAAAGGCAAGATAGATCAATGGCCTGAGTCAGAAGACAGAAGCTTTCCAAGTCCTTATTTAAAGTCTCAGCTTGCAGACTTTGTGACAGACTTTAGTCGAAAATTAACCAGCATAGTGGAGTAATAATCATGGACAGTAACCACAATTGACAGAGAAGACTCTGTGCTTTGCATGCCAGTAATTCCATCTCTGAATTGAGAGATCAGACGGAACCATCAAACAACATGGGAGAACCACTGCCAAAATGTGTAGAGAAGGATGACAGCTCTTCAGGTATCTTTGACTTCATGTCCCAGATGCCTCCACCAGAATGGCTGAAGGTAAGAGGTTATGGGAGGTGAGCGTGCAAAATACCTGGAGGGCCCACTTTTCTCCAGTCCTGGAATAGACCATTCTGGTCTCAGATCAAGATGGGGAACAAGGTGGCCATCCAGCAATTGTTGGATTACAACACCCATTATCCTGTTCCTAGGTCATGCTGTCTGGAAACAACAGAAGTATCACAATATCTGTAGGCCCACAGGGCCCCCATTCCTCAGGCAGATGGATAAATAATCTGATACAGAAGCAACTTTCTTTGGATTTATATTAGGGCTCAATGACACGTGAGAAAAGAACCCCAGTTATACCAATTCTTTTCATCCTTCTCTTGTACTTATACATTTATTTCAGCAGTCACATGGTCTATAGATCAGTGGGAGCATTCACATTGTTTTCAACTGTGTTGATTCATTTCTTTCTATTTGAACCATTATAGCAGGATACAGTGCTCTTTAATTGTGGATCGATTCATTTTCTCTGCTGTTTGTTAGGGCAATCGGGGGAGGGTTGTCCTTTCTTTAAGGATAATAACAGTTTTAATATTGTCTTTTAATAATGTAAGCTGCCTCTTTATACTCATTGTTCTTAGCTTAAAATATTGTATTTTAATGATGTAATCCACCATTATATACTCATCGTTTTCAGCTCTTGTATTTCAATGTAGTAAGCTGGCCTTAGGTCCTTGTTAAGGAGGAAGGCAGGGAATAGATAGATAGATAGATAGATAGATAGATAGATAGATAGATAGATAGATAGATAGATAGATAGATAGATAGATAGATAGATAGATAGATAGATAGATAGATAGATAGATAGATAGATAGATAGATAGATAGATAGATAGATAGATAGATAGATAGATAGATAGATAGATGACAGACAGACAGACAGACAGACAGACAGACAGACACATGATAGATAGATAGATAGATAGATAGATAGATAGATAGATAGATAGATAGATAGATAGATAGATAGATAGATAGATAGATAGATAGATAGATAGATAGATAGATACATACATACATACATACATACATACATACATACATACATACATACATACATACATACAGTGGTGCCTTGTTAAACGGGTGCCCCGTTTAATGATGAAATCGCATAGTGATTAACTTTTTGCGATCACTTTTGCAATTGCATTGCAATGTTTTAAATGGGGAAAAATCGCTTTGCGCTGATCGGTACCCTGTTTCGCTTACCGATCATCGCAAAGCAATGATTTTTAATAGGTGATCGCCGTTTCCAAAATGGCCACCGGGTAAAAAAATGGCCGCCCGCTGTTTTCTGGGATGGATTCCTCGCTTAACGGGCAGCGAAAATGGCCACCATATGGAGGATTTTCGCTTAAAGGTGAGTCTGAAGCCCATAGGAACGCATTGAAGGGGTTTCAGTGCATTCCTATGGGCTTTTTAATATCGCATAGCGACAAAATCGCTTTGCAGCGATTTTTGCTGCACCAATTATCGTTGCTATGCAAGGCACCACTGTAGGTAGGTAGATAGATAGATAGATAGATAGATAGATAGATAGATAGATAGATAGATAGATAGATAGATAGATAGATAGATAGATAGATAGATAGATAGATAGATAGATAGATAGATAGATAGATAGATAGATAGATAGATAGATAGATAGATAGATAGATCGATCAGTACAAGCCTTCTCTCCTCATCCCCTTTTCTCTACCCTCCTTTACTTGCCTTGTTTCCCTGCATATCTCTCCTTCAGTTCATGGCTTTCCTTTTTCTTTTCCCTCTAGCATGGTGTTGGGAGGAAGAAGTGAGATTTTAAAGACTTGCAGGGTGAAAAAAAAAGAGAAAAAGGTTCACCCTTTCTTTACAATTCAAAGTGGGAAATGTCCCTCTCTTTCTAGCCATCTTTGACCCGCAAGAGCTGTCTCCTTCTGAGCAATGCATTCATGTTGTTTTGGTGGTGGTGGTGGTTGCTAGTAGCGATTTATCAATATTCTTTTTTTTTTTAATTGTAGAAGGGTACAAGCGCAGCAGCCATGAAGTGGCCCCAGCACCCAGAAACCCAGCCCCTTCACAAAGGAAATAAATTGACAGCAATGATCACACAAACAGAAACAATAAGGAATGAAGCAACACAGCATTGGTACAATTTAGAACCACCTGCCAGGAGAGGAGGAAATAGATTGATTGCTAGTGCAAAGGAATTGTTAGCCGGGCATCAGGCGATCAGAAAATTTGAAATGATCCTGTAACAGCCAAAACGGTATATAAGCGGGGTTCTTTTGGCACGATCTTTTGATCGAGCCCTCAGACATGAATTTGCCCTGAGGTACTCACAGTAGACGTGAAAGAGAGAAAGAATCTCTTGTTCAGTTGGAATTATATTGCCTTTCCCCCTGATTAATTCTGAAAACTGGAAAAGTTGGCCTGTGCACAAAGGAGCCTGTTACAGCATCTTGCAGTCTTTTTCCTCTGGTTAAGAGTGCAAGGAATTGGGTCACCTCTGCCCAAAATAATTGGAAGTTTTGATAAGAAGGGTGACATAATTAAAGTGGATTGCTCCTGCCAGTAAAAAGACTAGACACCAACAGAAGAAAATAATGCAAGATGCTTAATCCCTAACTCCCCAAACATACAATTGAGTCATCAGGCTGGCTTTTTATCGGCCCACCTTTCTGTGTTCTGTCGCCCCTCTCTCACTGGGAAAAATACTTTGCAATTGAGCATCCTTTAGTGAGGAAGGGCGGCCAGGGTGTATGCCTAGAACCGTCCTTTTTAAAGGTGTTGCTGACACGAAGCACAGACAGAATTTCTGCAGCCGTGTCACTGCTTAGCAACCATACATTAA
This sequence comes from Pogona vitticeps, assembly GCF_051106095.1. NCBI lineage: Eukaryota > Metazoa > Chordata > Lepidosauria > Squamata > Agamidae > Pogona > Pogona vitticeps. Next base: position 12,923,474 of record NC_135795.1, read on the forward strand.
ATACCTGGAAAAAGCCAGCCAAACAAGTCATGGCCAAAGACGGGAGATGGCAATGTGTTACGGACAAGATGAGGAACTGCTTTGCCCACCTGCTGCCCCCTTCGCAGATACAACAGCCTCATCCCAGTCGTGTCTGGTGATCATCTTTTGTTTCTGTGGGCAGGGAAGAAAACCTCTTTTTTATTTTTTAATTAAGGTGAGCCCTTCATGATTGACTGGCTCCTGAGAAAGGGGCTTTTAGCAGATGGAGACTGTCCTTTTTCATCCGTGGGATTTAATATTTCTTTTTAATTCAGTCAGGAACTGATATTACAAATTGTTGGATTGCAATTGGATTTTTTTGGAAAGGCGACGTGTTAAATCCAAATGTAACTTGTTTAATTATATCAAGTTATAATTTTAATTCTAACTTGTTTAATTATATATAATTGTTTGATCATATAATTATTTAAAAATATATCAGGTATATTTTATGCCGGTAGAAGCCCCACAGAGCCCCAGTTTTTGGAGATAAGTGGGATCCAAGTCAAAGAAATAAACACATTTCTGTAATAAGGAGACCAAAAGTGTAGCCTTTATACAGAGTTTGCCTCATTCAATATAGCTCGGAAGTAATTAGTTGCAAGTAACTAGTTACAGTTTTAGTAGGAGCAACCGATATCTAACAGTTACACATTTATTTTTTAATTTAGTGGGTAATGTCTTCTTCTTCCAAAAGTTAATCTTTAAGTGCATTGTAAAACTTAATGGAGGCAGATCGAAAGGAATTTTCCAGGTTTTATACTGTATTCTTATCAATCTTAAGAGGTTGGGGAAGTGCTGTTAGTTTTTGTCTTTTGTAATTTTCTAAGCACTTTCAAGATTCACTATTACAATTGGACACTAGAAGGAACCAGTGAGGATTTCCCCATATATTTCTTTCCTCTCACGCCCTCCTCATTTACTGTCCTCTCTCCACCCCTTGTCTTTTCTCCTCCGTTGATGTTGCCTGACGTGGTAGTGGAAGTTACCATTTTGTGAAGAAAGGGATACTGATTTCTTTTAAATATTATTACATTACATTACATTACGTTACGTTATAGTAAGGGACGTGGTGGCGCTGTGGGCTAAACCGCAGAAGCCTGTGCTGCAGGGTCAGAAGACCAGCAGTTGTAAGATCGAATCCACGCGACAGAGTGAGCTCCCGTCGCTTGTCCCAGCTCCCGCCAACCTAGCGGTTCGAAAGCATGCGAATGCAAGTAGATACATAGGGACCACCTCGGTGGGAAGGTAACAGCGTTCCGTGTCTAAGTCGCACTGGCCATGTGACCACGGAAGATTGTCTCCGGACAAACGCTGACTCTATGGCTTGGAAACGGGGATGAGCACCGCCCCCTAGAGTTGAAGACGACTGGACAAAAATTGTCAAGGGGAACCTTTACCTTTACCTTATATTATATTATATTATATTATATTATATCATATCATATCATATCATATCATATCATATCATATCATATCATATCATATCATATTATATTAATGTAGCAAATTCCTACTCCAGGGGGTGTACAACAGAAAGGAAAAACAAAATTTATATAAAATATAAATTATATCAAAATTAGCTACCATAAACTTATTGCAAATAATTTTTCTCCCTGTTTCTTCCTAACATGGAGAAAAGTCTGTAGAGTTTGAAGGAGAGTTTAGAGCCATTACCTCCCATCTTTGGCAAAGCATTGGGTTATACTGGTTGTCACAAGCACGAAGAGAGGGTGAGCGGCCGGGGTGCTGAGGAGAATATCCCCATTCTACACACACACACACACACACACACACACACACGTAGAGAGGCAACTCTGCACCATGTTGAGGAGAACACCCTCACAGCTAACGTCAGGGGGAGTTGTAATTGTATTATACTGTATATTATAACTATACACTCCTCCTAGGACCTGTGTTTGTTTGAGACAAAGTGACAGATGGAGATAACAGATCTGGAAGGACCCAGGGTGCAAAACCAAAAACAAATAACCTGGTTTCAAAGTAAAGGAAAATAATCCTAAAATAGAAGGGGACGAGTTTGTTTCGAGACTCCAGTCGAATCATGTGGCAGTGCGAATTGATGGATGATAGAACCTCTCCTTTACCAGGAGGAAACAGGGCATGTGGATAGGCTCCACGGACAACAGACAACAGCACACAACGCAACACATAGGCACAACACGGCAACATGGCTGCCAGAACTAAGGAATAATGTGACCCAAGTCCTTTAAAACAAAAGTGTGCCAAGATCTGCGTGCAATTACTTTGGAAAGTTGCACGTGTGTGCAAGAGCCCCAAAGACAGTAATAGCGCCACTCTTCTGCTCTGACATTTCAGACAGAATGACTGAGGGGAACTTCAGGAAGGTGTGGGGATGCCTGAAGGGTCAAAGGGGGCGCATCAGATAAGCCGGAGAATGGGTTGGAAGCAGAAATATGGAGACTTTTGCGTGGCTGCAGTTTCACATGCACCAAAACCTGGCGCAAAGCACAGAAATGCTAGCTTTTATGAAAGCAAACCCACATTTCCTCTAATCAGTAATTTTTAAAAGCTCTCAGCTTTGCTTAGGAACCAGAGTGAACAGAAGGGAAACTGAGCATGGACAGCTTTCAACTGATTGTTAATTATAATATATTTGCACCACCTTTCTCTTTTACAGGGACCCAACGTAGCTTGCATGATGAAAAGATAATACTTAAAGCTGAAAAAAAACCTCGATGAGTATACAAAGATGGCTTACATGATTAAAAGACGATATTTAAAGCTAAAAGCAACAAGTGTACCCATACTAAAAATAATCAATCAAGTACCATTCTGAGAAATGGCAAACTCAAGCAAAACTTTTAAAACTATGTTTATGTTGACATCAAAGCACGGCCATGCTCAGTGGCTCTGTTTTGACATCACCCATGTTCAATTCTTCTCCGACTGTTACACACATATGACATGAAAAACCAACATGTGACAGAACAAGCTTCAGGTGGCACACGTCTCCAAGAGGCAGTATTTGGCTCAAGTATGGTGGACAAGGGACGTGGTGGCGCTGTGGGCTAAACCGCAGAAGCCTGTGCTGCAGGGTCAGAAGACCAAGCAGTCGTAAGATCGAATCCACGCAACGGAGTGAGCGCCCGTCGCTTGTCCCAGCTCCCGCCAACCTAGCGGTTCGAAAGCATGCAAATGCGAGTAGATAAATAGGGACCACCTCGGTGAGAAGGTAACAGCGTTCCGTGACTAAGTCGCACTGGCCATGTGACCACGGAAGATTGTCTTTGGACAAAACGCTGGCTCTATGGCTTGGAAACGGGGATGAGCACCGCCCCCTAGAGTCGAACACGACTGGAAAAATTGTCAAGGGGAACCTTTACCTTTACCTATGGTGGACAAAAACTTGCATTGTTTAACAAAGATGCACATAAAATGTTCCTTGTGAATTTTAATGCTATATTTCATTACAAATAATAGAATGGTGCAGAAATTAGACAAAATGGTTTATGATTTAAAATATATGAAACACACAAGAATTAGGCATAGATGAACTGCTACTCTCTCAAACCAGAAGTTTATAATCTAGGTTTAGTTGTACTTTAGTTTGACAAAATTAATAAACCAAGCTATTTCCTCACAGGGTTGCTTTCCTGAAAGAGTCGTGCTTCTTTCTAAGACAATCCAGTGAGAATATGTACCCAGCTTTTTACAGACCACCCTATGAGAGACTCTGCCCCTTGGGTCACAGCTAAAAAGGGAAGGAACCCAAACTTAGAATGAATGACTGAACAAGATATTAATCTGTAAAGTTATATTTAAAAATCTCCACTTGAATCACAGCATAATCCCTGACATTCAAAGAAAATCAACTCAGCTGTATTAAATCCTTGAGTGTAATTACCAGAGCTAATGTTTGCACTGAGACCAAATAAAGAAGTAGAAGTAGAAATAGAAGAAGAAGAAGAAGAAGAAGAAGAAGAAGAAGAAGAAGAAGAAGAAAAGAAATGTTGCTGTTTCTGAAGGTGTCATCTTTAGAAAACAATTGCATAACTCTTTGCCAGGGGTAAATATCCAGCAATCCAGTCCAATCCATGGATTACTGCCACTTGGTACATCACCCCAAGTCATTGGTATCCCTAAAAAAGGGGGGGGAAGGTTACCCCAAAGAAACCTGTCTTCAGAGGTTCAAGCCATGAGAATAGGAATGCAGGCAAAATTAATTTGGTTTGCATTTTTGTTGTTGTTGTTGTTGTTGCTTAGTTGTTAAGTCGTGTCCAACTCTTCATGACCCCATGGACCAGAGCATGCCTCCTGTCTTCCACTGCCTCCCAGAGTTGGGTCAAATTCATGTTGGTCGCTTCGGTGACCCTGTCCACCCATCTCGTCCTCTGTCGTCCCCTTCTCCTCTTGCCTTCACACTTTCCTAACCTTTTACTGAGGTTTAAGGACCTGACTGCAGAGCCAGAGGCTGGGAAGGACAATTCCTCGCTGTGCCTCTTGGAAGTAGAGCCAGCCTGAGTGGCCTTGGGCAAGCTGCACAGTCCCAGGGTGGCCCCAGAAGAAAGGAACGGTAAGCTATTTCTGTGTATTCTCTACGTTGAAAACCCTGGGAAGTGTTGCCATTAGTCAGAATTGACTTGATGGGACATGATTGATTTACTGCAAAACAACCTGTTTTACAAGATGTAAAGCAGAAAACCATTTTCCTTTGGTTTTGCATTTACCAGAGTTTTATGATATAGTTCACTGATCAGAAGATTGCAAAAATATAACCCAAAACATGCCACTTATCATAGGGATCCTTCAGTCTCGAGAGATTATGGTAACGTGCCCTGTATGGAGGACTTTGACGCTGTATGCGAAGCTGGAGTGTCCTCTCCAGAGCATGAAGGCTGGGTAAAATAATATGGAGGATAGGCTGTTACCCAAGCAGCAAATCCCCCCTCTCCACATTGCTGAATTAGTCCAATGGAAAGGCAAGAGCCAATACAACTGGTTCCAGAGATGTCGCAGGAGTTGCCAGAACGACACGAACTGCCTCCAGGACTCCGGCTCCAGATTTTGCATCGAGGTTTACTCCTGAAGCCTTTTCCATCAGTGGATACAGCCACAAGGCAGTGGAGGTTTGGAATCGGAGTTTTCCTCCTCCTAGATGGGCTGACTTCCCAGGCTAACGAGTCCCATCTACATGCCACTTATATATCACCCCATAGTGCTTAAAACTCTCCCTGGGCAGTTTCCAATGGCTAATCAGGCTACACATTCTCTCTCGCACACACCACAAGCTGTCTACTCAGTTTACTGACCTCAAAAGGATGGGACGCTGAGTCATCATTGAGCCAGCTACATGAGCCTGGGTTCAAACTCAGATCGTGAGCAGATTCGTCACGGCAGTACTGCAGTTTAACCACTGTGCTACAGGGCTCCTTTTTAAAAAGTAATGTACAAATATGTATGCAGCAGGGGAAATTCCTTACAAAATGCCCTCTGTGCTTCCAAAACTGCATGTCTTGTTGAACATTAATACAAAGATGTGTGCAATGTTCTTGCACATGAAATGCATCACAATTTTGCCAAAAAAAATCACACAGTATTTAAAAAGCACAAACTGATATGAAAAAGTGATAGAACCAATGAGATAGATGTTTCAGACATCAACGCTTGGAAAGTGTTTCTGGAGGAATAACAACTCCCCACTCCCTTGAAGATTCTGGGAGCCAGAATGTTAACCAAGTTAACATTTGCAAGCTATGTAACCTGTATGGTAGATCTGAAGATACATAAGGACTATATATTTGGAGCAGTCGTGATCCAGGGACAAATAATCCAGATTTTTCATCAAACATTTTTAATTGTGTGTTCCTCCTTGTTGTTCTTTACTATGGCCATCAATTGGACAGGGACCTGCATTGTGATCCAGGAACTGGACAACATCTCACATAGCTTGCATTTAAGAGCATTGTGGAAAATTTGTAGAAATGCATGGAAAATGAAAATTGTAGGAAGTCAGCAGGAAAATCATGGGGAACAACAACCAGGAAAGTAATGCTGGTGCAACTGGAGTTGTTTCACTCTTGTCAGAGGTATTAGTTCATCCTCTAGCCAGATCACATCATAAATTATGTGCTGCTTTGAAAATCAGCCTGAAAAGCATTAAATGTTTCAATGGAGACTTTAAAATGTATACATTTTAAATGGCTGATGAAATCCTGCTCACTCAACTGGATCTGCAGAAGGCATCAGCAACAGGAGCTATATTTTGGAAATAGAACGTTTCTGTTCCAGGGCTCCCATGACTCCAGAGTAATCCCTTTCATCATTTGGGAACCCTGGGAGCTGTGTGATGGAAAGAGGAAGTCTTTGATTACCAAAAACTACTGCTGCCAGGAATGGCATCCCAGTGGCAGGGAAGGAAAGGAAAGACACTCACAGCTTCCAAACAATGGCAAGAATTACACAGGAACCATGAGAGCTCCAGGATGGAAGTAGGAAGTCACTAATTTCTGAAACATCACCAACCTTATGAAAGGACAGTGGCTTGAACAAGATTTCAGCCATTGACTTATTCAAAAGGCTAGGGGAGGGGCATGCTCTTTCATACTGCCTTTACCATCAAGATTTAATAGCACACAGGAAGTTGCTATTAAATTAGACCCCGGAGCTGCCTAGACCAGTAGTATCACCAGTGACTGCCTAGAGAGGTCTGGAATGTCCAGTCCTATCTGGAGTTGCTGAGGGTTGAACCCAAGACCTTCTGCTTCAGTAACAGACCTACCACTGTGTGCATAACAGATCCCTGCCTCCCAAAGAGATCTCTGGGTGATTTGAAATAATCTTGGAAGCATAGTTTTCTGGACTTCAGCTACTTGCCATGTAGAATTCTGTGAGCTGTAGTCCCAACAGCGGAATTTTTCTCAAGCTCTGCTATAAGGCCATCCATTTCTCTCCATTTGCGGAGCTGAGAGGGCATCCAGAAGCCCATTTTTGATGCCACAGAACTAGCTCCAGATGGGGAATGGAAAACTGAAAAACGTCTGACAAAAATCCAGACTGAGATGAATATGCCAATTTGGAACTGAAAAAGAACTGAAACACAGCAACTCAGTTCAAGACAATTGTTCGCACTCCACAACCCAGCCCCCACTGTTACCTGGGCATCCCAGTTAATTTCCTTGACCTAAAATTCTTTTGCTCAGATACTGTAATTAGACATGAACATTAAGAAGCAGGTGTAAAAAAGCCACTGAGACCTTGTTAGGATAATGACTCCAAGGATGTTCCTCCAGTTCAACATCTATCAATGTTAATTAAAGGCAAATCAACATCTAATCTCTTTGAAATGAAATTGATAGGTGTCAAAACGGCTGGTATTGGACAGGAGTTAAACTATGTGGAACCTAAGCTTTAGAAAGTTGCATTTTTTAAAAGATTACAATGTCCAGAATGCCCCTGACATGATGACTGCTAGCTGTGAGCAATGTTTCATAAAAATTAACTATTTCAAGCTCTGTATGGAACATTCAAGTTACCCATCCAGATGGAGATAATGGATGTTATATCGAAGCAATGTCTGTGGAGCTAGTACCTGTTCAGATCTGGAGGATCCCTTGACCAAGATTTCCCCAGTCCACCATCTTCCTTGGCTATTCTTCCATGGCCCATTCACTTACCCATCTCCTGGTCCAAGTAGGCATCATTGTCTAGAAAGGGGAGAGAAGACCAGGAAAAACTAAGGATCATTCTTCTTGCCCTTCTCATGGTTTGCGTTCTAGGAAATAAGAACCAAGAGCAGCAATGAGTAGAATACAGCCCTAAGGTATTCTTAGGCTACAAATCCCAGCATCCCTCATCATTATCATGAGAGAGAAAGAGAGAGAACTATTCCTTTGGGACCTTTGGAATAACAACATGAGATGACATGTGTTACATACAGCACTGATGTTACCTGTCTGTCATGGGTTGGAGGGAAAGTTCCATCCTATGGGGAGTGGAAGGCGGGACATCAGGAGGAGGGGCTGTACTGTATATATATGTGGAGCTTGTGAGGAGAAGCTGGGGAGAAGAAGCTGGAGTGGGAGTCTGTGTGTCAGACAGGGTACTACTGTGTGTCAGTCAGTACCTACCTGATAGGTTCAGGTGTCTTTATGGGTAGCCAGAACTGATAGGTTCAGGGTCTGTGCTTTATTTAAAGGTGTTCTGTGTGAACCAAACTGGTGTATGTATGATTGAGACTAAGCCACGTTACTGTATCTTATTCACTTGATCATTTTATTTTCCCTGTGTGTTATTTAAATAAACCTTATTCCTTTGTTTGTTGAAAATCCATTCCTGGTCTGTGTGACTCCTTACAGGGAATGGTTGGTGGCAGCTTAGTGAAACTGTGGCATATCCCAGTAGGTCTGGGGTTGTCACAACATGTTCCTTCTATTATGTACACAATATGTATACTACAGAGAGAGAGAGAAAATGTACTTACATACTATGGGGTGGTATACTGTATAAGTCAAACGATAGATAGATAGATAGATAGATAGATAGATAGATAGATAGATAGATAGATAGATAGATAGATAGATAGATAGATAGATAGATAGATAGATAGATAGATAGATAGATAGACAGACAGACAGACAGACAGACAGACAGACAGACAGATAGATAGATAGATAGATAGATAGACAGATAGACAGATAGAGAGACGGACAGATAGAGAGACGGACGGACGGACGGACGGACTGACGGACTGATGGACTGACAGACTGACGGACTGTCCACTTTCTGGGCAGTTTACAACATAATTGCACAAAGAACACTTTGCCTCCTGCCCGCGACCCATGATCTGGGAACTTCATTTACTGATCTCAGAGAGACGGGAGGCCAAGTCAGCTTTGAGGCAGGGGCTGGAATCTGCTGCAATCAAACGCAGGATCAGAGCCTTGACTGCAGTTTGACCACGGCAGATGTCAATCCTGCAAGTGGCATTTGCCACAATACGAGAGGCCCTCTCGGTTCATCCCAACTGGAACAAGAGAGAGGCAAGTCGAGGTCCTCCGCTAGCTCTCTGGGTAATTTTTCGAAATCTCAGCCAGGACTTCAGGCTCCCAAATGTTTGGCAACAGCAACGGCAAATAAAAGCCGTGCGCCTGCAAAACAGGCGGATATAGCAACCTGACAGAAAGATTGATGGGATGTGATATTTTTGAAAATGGGAAAGCAAACACATGATGGTCTATTTGCTCTCCAAGAATGGTATAGTTCCAGCAAGCCCTGAAGAGGACTGTGCCATATCCCTCTTCCCATGAAGAGCCTTCCACCTGAATTCTTGCAATTTCGCATTCAGCAAAGTCACTTTGAACTCCCAGAATTCCATCCAGCTGGTACGTTTACCCAGTAACAAGGACTTCTTGCCCTTCTCTGTTCTTTTTAAAAACCCATTTTCTGGTAAATGATGGCTACTCCTTCAGGGGAAGCAGAGGGAACGGGCATGAGAGAGAAACAGCAAGCAGACAAAGACATTGATTGATGGACTCTGGTGAAAAGAGGGGTGCTCACTTCACAACACAGAGCGTTATAGAAAGGTACACCTTCCGTGGCGCCTGGGGCCGGGTGCAACTGATGCCTTCTTTGGGGGTGCAGGGAGCCAAAGGCAGATCTGAGGACCCATGATGTCAGGGCCCTAAGATTAGGTGTGTCGTGATGCCTCTCATTAGATCCCATCCACAGTAAATTTGCGGGTCAGTCAGTCCTTATCCATGCAGGTACCGCTGCCTGTGGTGCTGTAGATAAGCGTGACAAATTGGAATCGAGGAGACCTGGGTTCTTAGAACCCTTCAGCCAGCATCCCCTTCCCGTCGTGGGAGGGGATTCTGGGGAAACCAACCCTTAAATATGTCACTGGCTGTGAAAACTATACTAGAGTCACTATAACTTGGACGCAACTTGAAGGCACATAATACAGGATGACACAAAACTAGGTGGAGTAGCTAATACCTTGGAAGACAGACAAAGATCTTGACGGGCTCTTACACGAGCAGCTGTCGTGTAAGATCTTGACTGGGCTGAAAACAACAGAATGGAATTTAACAGGGGTGAGTGCAAAGTTCTACACTAAAAGGGGGGAAAAAACTCAAATGCATGGTTACAAGATGAGGGATCCTCGGCTCAGTAATATTACAAGTGAGAAGGATCTTGTTGTAGATCAAAAGCTGAATATGAGCCAACAGCCAGAAGAATCACTTTACCGGCTCCTGTTCCTATTCCACAAGCCCCAAAGGCGTCGTTGCCTCTACATTTTTAACATGACAGATTCCTGTTCTCAGAAATAAGTAACGGAATTGTTTCCTAGACATTTTAGAAACAGACACTGCAAGCTGCTGGCCTGGGCTACATTTTGCTTCTGTGCTCTTTGTCATCAGCAAACCGTTCACAACTGAGCATGGGGCACCAGCCTCCATTTGGCTGCGAAAGAAATGAAGGAGTCCTTCGTTCCATTACAGTTGTCATCTAACTTGCATGTCTCTTAGTTACATCAAAAAAATGGATCAATCCAAATTACCATTATTGGTGACTGGTTACTTCCACATTGTTTTCTGTTTCCAAGAATGTAAGGTTCGGTAAGCCAAATATAAGATGCCCCAAAAATTCCAAGCTCCAGAAATGTGCTTGGAAGACCAAGATTCAATGGAACGGGCAGCCTAACATGAAAACCCATTGCTTATTATGCTTTTTTTTCCATGTTGGCAGTAAGCATATGTAAAGCCTTAATCGTTATGACCAGAATTAGTTTGGGACACTTTGTTATTTTAAAGAGCCGTTTCCATGCTTTGCAAAGAGGTGTCATCCATGTCCCACTGGATGAATCCCCCACACTGGCAACTGGAGTATATTGCAGGAAGAGGATCCTGTGATGAGATGGGTTTTTAAGTTAAAATCTTTTAAAGGCATATGGGTTTTGTAATTAAGAAATAAGCCAGAGAGGTTCCATTTTGTTTCTTTGTATATAGTATCTGTGCTATGCTGACAAGTTGTTTTCTAGGCGAGCAGAGAGAATGTTATTCTGAAGGCCTGAGAAAGGACTGTGTGATTAGATAGATGGAAATTGTTGTGACTCTTTGATACACCACCGTAACCCAAATAACATCTGCTGTGTATGAGAAAGACTTCATGTGATGTAACAGGACTGTTTGCCTAGTAACGAACTTTGATTGGATGACATCGTGGGAAGGTGCATTAGGCCCTTGCCAGTTACTCTTGAAAAAGGAACTTTTTACCTATGGACTTTGTCTTTCCAAGACCGACCTTTCAGTGATTCGTGACCTACATTTCAGCCATTTGGGACTTACCCTGATGTCTTGAGAGAGAGTTTGGTGGCCTACCTACATGGACTGGTTTCTATGCTTTGCTGGATTGCTTTTGGACTTATGGGATTTTCCTAAGGACTGTACATGGACTATTTTCTATGGACTGTTACCTATGGAATATTCTGTATGGACTTCTTTTCTTGGAATACTCTATATGGACTATGCTCTTGTAATTTTGTAAGGACTATGGTATATTTACTGGATTTTTCTTTTCTAAGGACTATGGGACATATAATGGATTTTTACTTTTGTTTAGGGGTTTTTATTCTATAGTATCACTGAGGACTATAGCCTTGTTATAACCAACTTGGATTATTTTGTTTACTAATGATTTCCTGGACTGGAATTGTTTTTATTCATCTTAATGGCTTTTTGGGTTTTTGAATACTTTTATATTTTTCATGTTTTCTTTGATTCACTACATCTGTGTAACTAAACAGCACAATGCTAGTTTATTTGTTTTGGTTTAATTTGGCTTAGTAACATGTTTTTTTTTTTTAATAAAATAAAGATTATAAAACTCATTTGGTTTCCTGAACAGTACACTTGCCATAGGGTCATCTGAGAGTGTTGCCTCGGCCTAGCTTACTTAGAGTCCTGTCAGTGGTGCAAGTTAAGTCTAAGGACTACAAAGCCCACTTGACCTTTTCACAATAATATCTGAGAGTACCAGGGTGTTCTTATGTGGGCAGACTTGTAAGAAGGAGTGTTGTAGCATGGCTGGCTGAATTGGACTCTTTCAGCTCATTTTAGCATGTGCAAACTCCTGATTGCTCTCTGTCCAAGCGTACACGCGTGTTTTCGAACCCGTGTTCGTCACATGGTGGCAGCGGCGCGATGAACCACGTGCTGGGTTTTGTAGTACCTCAGGATGACCAAATTTTTGTTCTATCTAACAGCTTGAGTGACTCTGATCCACAAGCTAAGTTTTGATTGCAGTGGGACACTGAGGCTTCAAGGAGCTAGGTGCTTCCCTGAGTGTAAACAGTAATTTCCTAGGAAACACTGTTTGCCAGCAGTTAGATCTAAAGGCTGTGGTGAGAGGTGTTATATCTTCAGGCTGTGGTAATGTGTGTTAGAATCTGGGGTGCTCTTTTAAGAAAGAGATTCCCAGTGGGACAAGCAAACTGTTAGGAAACAATTGAATTTAAGCAGTAGGCATGTGCAGGTTGTTACAACGTTGTAGTGAAGAAATTCCAAGATGCATGTCCTTTATTTTTGGAGTGCTTGCACCCAAGTTGAGCAGGTCATTTCACAATCTTAGGATTGCATAAATGACTCTGACTGCCTTGTTCTGAAACTTGCATCCAGGTTTTTTCTTTTTTTGTTTTGGCCTAAGCGTACTCCTATAATCTTAGGATTTGCCGGAGCACCTGGCCGTGTTCCAGACTAGCTCTGGGTCTCCCCACTACGATCTTAGGATCTGGCAGGAGTACCTAGTTGCATCTGGCTTGGCCTAGAGTCATGCCCTATGATCTTGGAGGTATCTATCTGCACCCAGTTCAGTCAAGGATCATCTCTGTAACTCTAGGGTTCACAGAGTAATCACAGTTTTTCTTTTCTCTTCCTTTTGGATTTTTCAGTATTTTGGTTTTGGCAGCTGTCTGGCCTCTCACAGACCTTAGGGTCACCGAAGGGACAGCAGTTGGTCAGAAGTGCAGAAGAGATTTTTAATTTTATTTTGGTTTGGCAGCTGTTTGTTCTCTCGCCTATCTTAGGATAGCAGAAGGGACAGCAGTTGGTCAGAAGTGCAGAGGAGATTTTTAGATTTTCCTTTCTATTATTAGAGTTTTGTTTGGCTTTATCGCTGACCTAGCCTAGGCTAGAGGGCCAGCAGAAATGGAGGAGCAAAACCAGTCTAAAACCGTGGATATACTCTTAGAAGTGGCTTCTGGATTTTTCGAGCAAGCCAAGCAGAAAATTAGGGAAAGAGATTTCCTGATACGTGAGCTTTATCAGGAAAACATCCTTTTAAAACGTTTTCTTAGCACAGAACCTGGCTTGATGCAAAGGTTTTTCCAAGTTCAGCAGGGTTCCTTTGGGGATTACTGCAACGAGACGCTCCAAACAATTGGGAGCAACCCTGAGATGCAAGATGTTTGTGTGGAAAGAGTTAACGAGGCCCAGTGGAATGCTAAGGAGCATTCCAGAGAAGACAGCGATTCATCATCCGTCCAAACAGAGGATTTACAGGCCCTGGAGACGCGCGCAGAGAGAGGAATGCAGGAAAAAATTTCCCGAGAAGCTGTGTCCTTGAGGAAATTAACATCGGGCGACGCAAGGGAAAACTGCCGTGCATTGGAATTCAGCTCAGCACCAACCTCAGCTCTTTCTCAGAGCACAGGACAGGTGAGAAGTTCTGAAATAATTTGGGAGGAGACTATGGGTTTGCTAGAAGAAGGAGAGCAAGGGATTTTCCAAAGTAATAAAGCAATTGCTGGGACTGAGAGCTTAGAAGCAACAGGACTTGTGTCAGCAGATCGTGATGCATGTCAGATCTCAAACAACCCCCCTTCTCTTAGCCCAGAGGGAACAGCGAAAGCAGACTCTGTTAGGTTGGCAGAGACCCCATGTAATTCATGGCAGTTCGGAAGTAAAGAAAAATACCAAGGGAGTGGCCTACTCAAGGTACCGGAAAAGACAGCTGAGGAAGCTGGAGGAGTGAAGGTTTTCTCAGAGTCTTTGCCCAGTGCCATAGGAGGTGATAGTGGAGCAGTTTTGCAGCATGGACTTTCACATTGTTGCGATAGTACAAATGACTCTGTAAACTTGATTAAAGATAGAAAGCTGCGTTTGAACTTGTCAGATTGTGAGACTGTCCCTAACACAACCAACGATGGGGGAAGCGCTAACTTTTTGGGATTACAAAGTATTGATGTTTCTCCAGAGACTGAAATCATATCTGAAACCTTTGGCCCAGTACCACAGTTAATCTTCTCAGAAAGATCTTCAGAAAGAAAGGCAGAGGTTTGGGACCATTCTTATTTTCAACAGCCTATTTTCCAAGGAAGTGGTGAGAAGACTGATACTGTTTCTGAGGCTATGCAGAGTACTCCCGAGGGAACTTTGTTGCAACAGCGGCCTCTTGTGACCAAACCTGATAGCACAGCTAATTCAGTGATACATGTGTCCAGGGGTGTGGTATTTCTGGACCAAGGCGTGGAAGGCATTGATCAATTCAACCCAGGACAGATATTGGAGCCTGTGTTAGCTAAACCCCAAAACGTCTTCTCGAATTCACCGGGAGAAACTGATGTGGTGAAACTTTTTATTACAGTCAATGAAGGATTTACTGCTGTTTCTGTTCCTATAGATCTAGAAGGGTCTAAGGGCAATTTAGTGTCTGGAACTGTTGAAAGGCTTTATCAGATTTTAATTAAAGAGGAACATCGCCCTTATACATCATCTACTTGCCCTCAGGGAATTTACCAACTCAGAAAACTAGCACCTGGAATGGAAAATACCCATGTTACTTTTCAGAACTTGGTTGATGAGTTGTTTGGTGATTTATATTATGTGATTGGCTATGTAGGCGACCTTGTAATTTACAGCCCTGATCCAATTCAAGCAGACCAAAATGCTTTGTCATTCTTAGAGAAGCAGAGACACCGAAGCCCAAGATTAATGCAGTGGTATTTCAGATTGCAAAAATATGATTTTGATGTTGAACATCTACTGTTAATTCCTCACTGCTTATCTCGAGTGTTTAGTGCAGATGCAAGGGGAGAAAATGGCTAGAATTGATAACGCTCTGATGTTTAATTTTCTTGGTATTCTGTATGACTATGTTCCTGAGCATACATAGAGTGTTTTCACTATTATTACTTCATATCAGTATATTGGTTTGTCAAGTTAATTATGATGTTAAACCTTGTTTCACTATTTTACTGTTTGATGACTAGAGTATTATCTGAGCATATGCAGAGTGTATAAGTATAAGTATACTAACTTGTTTGTTCTTCTGTTTTTCAGACTAGTAGAAGTGCCTAATGCAATTTTCTCTCATGTATGGTAAATACTGTAATTATAATAGTTCTCATGTATTAATTGTTTTGCTATTTTAGAATCATATTTGAAATGTATTACTTTATGCTCATGTTAATATCTTTCTCTATTTTGTTACTGCTTAATTATGATATCTCATCTTATTCAGTTATCAAAATTAAAACTTAAATTGTTTAGGAATTTTGTTAATCTTCAGGGGGCTTGTGATGAGATGGGTTTTTAAGTTAAAATCTTTTAAAGGCATATGGGTTTTGTAATTAAGAAATAAGCCAGAGAGGTTCCATTTTGTTTCTTTGTATATAGTATCTGTGCTATGCTGACAAGTTGTTTTCTAGGCGAGCAGAGAGAATGTTATTCTGAAGGCCTGAGAAAGGACTGTGTGATTAGATAGATGGAAATTGTTGTGACTCTTTGATACACCACCGTAACCCAAATAACATCTGCTGTGTATGAGAAAGACTTCATGTGATGTAACAGGACTGTTTGCCTAGTAACGAACTTTGATTGGATGACATCGTGGGAAGGTGCATTAGGCCCTTGCCAGTTACTCTTGAAAAAGGAACTTTTTACCTATGGACTTTGTCTTTCCAAGACCGACCTTTCAGTGATTCGTGACCTACATTTCAGCCATTTGGGACTTACCCTGATGTCTTGAGAGAGAGTTTGGTGGCCTACCTACATGGACTGGTTTCTATGCTTTGCTGGATTGCTTTTGGACTTATGGGATTTTCCTAAGGACTGTACATGGACTATTTTCTATGGACTGTTACCTATGGAATATTCTGTATGGACTTCTTTTCTTGGAATACTCTATATGGACTATGCTCTTGTAATTTTGTAAGGACTATGGTATATTTACTGGATTTTTCTTTTCTAAGGACTATGGGACATATAATGGATTTTTACTTTTGTTTAGGGGTTTTTATTCTATAGTATCACTGAGGACTATAGCCTTGTTATAACCAACTTGGATTATTTTGTTTACTAATGATTTCCTGGACTGGAATTGTTTTTATTCATCTTAATGGCTTTTTGGGTTTTTGAATACTTTTATATTTTTCATGTTTTCTTTGATTCACTACATCTGTGTAACTAAACAGCACAATGCTAGTTTATTTGTTTTGGTTTAATTTGGCTTAGTAACATGTTTTTTTTTTTAATAAAATAAAGATTATAAAACTCATTTGGTTTCCTGAACAGTACACTTGCCATAGGGTCATCTGAGAGTGTTGCCTCGGCCTAGCTTACTTAGAGTCCTGTCAGTGGTGCAAGTTAAGTCTAAGGACTACAAAGCCCACTTGACCTTTTCACAATAATATCTGAGAGTACCAGGGTGTTCTTATGTGGGCAGACTTGTAAGAAGGAGTGTTGTAGCATGGCTGGCTGAATTGGACTCTTTCAGCTCATTTTAGCATGTGCAAACTCCTGATTGCTCTCTGTCCAAGCGTACACGCGTGTTTTCGAACCCGTGTTCGTCACATGCTGCGTTCCGATGGATATGTGGGATTCCCCGTCCTCCTCCTCCTCCTCCCACCCATGTCTTGCTTAGCATCAATGCCAGGGACAACCTCAATTCTGCAGGCTTGCAGAATTCCCATGTGTTGCTCTTTGAGGGCTGTTTCTGAGGTTGTTGTTGTTGTTGTTGTTGTTGTTGTTGCTGCTGCTGCTGCTGCTGCTGCTGTTGTTGTTCTACTTTCTATGCCACCTGGGGCTGGGTGCAACTAGAGCCTTATTTTGCAACATAAAGAGGCAAAGGCAGATCTCGGGACCCATGATGTCAGAGTCCTAACCAGTGCACAGCTTCTCTCCTGCATTTTTGTAAAGTGTTGCCTCTGTCTCCATTTTCAAAGCTTGGAAAGCAGGTGGGTGTTTTGCCAAGCACGGGGCGTTTCCTGCGGTGCATGACAGATGTTCTCACCATGGCACTGATGGTTTGAATTTATCCTCCCAGCACCTGGCTGCCGTATCCTTGAACTCCCCCCGCCCCCTGCAACCACTGACTGCATGAGCAATATGACAGGATGTGACCTTGAAGCTTTTTGCAAGCAATTTCATAGTTATTTCTTTCCTTCCTCCCTCCCTCTTCCATGCATTATTTTTCCCCCTTTTGCAATCCTGCCAAAGAGTTTTTGCAGTTGGCAGCCAACACTGCTCAGGGGAAGAGCACGTATTTTTCGTGCAGAAGGTCCTAGGTTCAATTCGGGTGTCTCCAGTCCAAAGGATCAAGTTGCAAGGAATGGCACAATGTTTACTTTAACCCAAGAGGATCGCTGCTAGCCACAGCAGACAACATTGAGTTATATTAGGGGTTGCAACTCCAGAAGTTCTGGAAGCTATTTTCCACCCTGTTCTCTACACCAGGAAAGGCCACATATGTCCTTTGAAAGCTGCATTTAATAATAATAATCAAGTCAATGTTGACTCTTTCAGGATTTTCTAGGCAGAAAATATTCAGAAAATATTCCCTTCTTCTGGGGCACCCTGGAACTTGTACAGCTTGCCCAAGGCCACCCAGGCTGGCTTTTCTCCTACGAGGCACAGCGGGGAATCAAATTCACAAACTCCGGCTCCATAGCCAGATACCTAACTCACTCAGCTAACCAGCCAGCTGAAGGTTGTATTTATGACCCCCCCATATCCTGTCCAGCCAATAAAAAATGCAAAAAAAGTCCTATGAGTTTCAATGAGCTGCTGTTTTGGTCTAAAATGGGGTATAGAATCCCCCACCTGCTAAAACGGTACCACGAGTAGAGTCCCAGCAATATGGTTTGGATTTTTCATGCTTTCTGCTCATTTTTTTGTTTGTTTTTTGTTTTAATATTTTATTTTTAAACTACTAGGAATAGGGTAGGGAATACAAAAGGTAAAAGGAAGTGGAAGGGATGGGAAAAGGGTTTTAAGGATAGGAGAGCACAGAATATACAAGCCTCCAATCTATTCATATTAAGTATGCAAGCATCCAATCTATGCATTTTTCAATTAAAAAATCAACTTCTACTTTTTTTAACTGTTCGATTGCCCTCTAACTATCAGCTTACATTTATGTTTTAGTTTAAATCTAAGTTACTCCAACACTATCAGGGAACCGAGACCAATTGTAAAATAATCCCCTCTTTCAATTTCCTTCTGTCTTGGCCATACATTCAGCATGCCGGAAAAAGTATCCATTTCTATCACTGCCCATATTTTCTCAGTACACTTCTCTTGTTTCCGTGACTCTGTTTTCTTCCAGTTTTGGGGGAGATAGGGTTGAATCCAGGGCAGTAATCCGATTTTTAACAACACGTTTTCTGACTGTTGTAGCTGAATAGCTCACAGGGTAACTCTTAATCCCATGTAGGTTACCTGGCATCACACTCAATGAAAACAGTTCTGGAGTTAGTACAGTTTCCTTTAACTGTTGTTTGACATCTGATGGTTTCTCTTTCGTCAGATCTTCCACCTGGCTGAGACGCTCATTTACCTGCTGAAATCCTGTTAGAGTGGTGGCCTCGCTTGACAATGTTAATTCATTCCAGCAAAATCGCTGTAGAGTGAAAACATTGTCAAACGAAACAAAAAAATCCCATTGAAACACATTGAAAACCCATTCATTCCAACGGGCTGAAAACTCACCATCCAGCGAAGATCCTCCATAGAGGCGGCCATTTTTGGTGCCTGTAAAGCAAGGAATCCATCTTAGAAAACAGCGGGGGGCATTTTGTACACCCGACGGCCATTTTGAAACCCGACGATCAGCTGTTTTTCGATCGTTGTAATGCAAAAATCGGTTCCTGAGGCAGGGAACTGATCATTGTGAAGTGGATTTTTCCCATTTAAACCATAGTTTTGTGATCGCAAAAAACTAATCGTCAAGCGATTTCCTCGTTAAGCAAGGCAATGTTAAGCGAGGCACCACTGTATTATTATCATTTGCATGGTAACCTGCCATTCTTTATCTGGCTTTCTGCTCAGTTTCAGGGCTTGTGCAGCCCCTGGTAGGTTGTAGGACAAACGGTTGGCCCTTGAGCCCATCCAGCTGAAGTTGCTCATTCAGCTCTTAAACTGACCATGGACTGTCGTGGCCAAAATCCTAGCCAGGAGAGCTTAAGTTCTTGCAAGTGTGTGTTCATCTCTCAGCCACAAAGCTTCTAGGGAGACCTAGGGCCAATCTCCATGTCTCAACATAAACTATCCCCCCCCCAGGCTGATGTGAGAATGAAAAGAGGGCACCTAATACATATTTCATTGAGCCCTTTGAAGGAAGACGGCTGGCTGAGTAGCTTGGTGGTTTAGGTATCTGGCTGCCAGAGGTTGGAAGTTCGATTCCCCCGCTGTGCCTCCTGCGTGGCCTTGGGCGAGCTGCACAGTCTCAAGACCAGATATGCTGGACTATAAATCCTGCAATCTAACTGATGAGTTGCTGTGATGGGATTTGTAGTGAGGTGCATCTGAGACCTGCCAGATTGAGCATAGGATCTATTAACCTGTTTATTTAAATTTTTGTCATTAATCTCAGATTGTCACCTTTTTTTGCCCCCACCTAACCTCACTAACATGCATGACAAATCTTCTTAATCATTGCACCAAAGGAGAAAAAGCAAGTGCCGCTAAGCACTAATTCTAATTTTCAAGTCCTGTTAATTATGTGTAATTCATTCCCCACTTCTTGCAACAAGACTTTAAAAGCAAATTTGCTCATTAACAGTGCTCATGGTTCCTGTGGGTCAGCGGATAAGAGGTTTGATGAAGCTTTAGTGAAGAAGTGATTTACCATTCCTTCTCCTGGTGGGGTGCTCTGGGAATGCGCCGCTTATCCAGGGCTATCCAGGCTGGTTTTTCTCTCAGGAATTGAGCACCCTGCCTTTGGTTCCACAACCAATTACCCAACTCACTGAGCTATCCAGCTGGCTTACATAATCCCATAGCTTTTTCATTGCCTTATGCTCGCTACAGTTCTTGTATCCATTTAGTGCAAATATGCACATTGGTCCATGATTCACACTGTAAAGATCAGAGAAGTCACAGTATCTGTACTGCTGGTGTCTGGAGCTCTCCCCTGGCTTCCCATCTGCCATCACATTGCAACAGAGATTATGGTTGGATGATACTTTATTAGCAGGACATGCTGTACAAGTGTAATAAAAGAATAGTACTTTCATGTCCTCGAAGGGTCAATCTGAACTGCTTTTCCTTCTTGAAAATAAGAACCATCACAATGCACATGGACGGCCATGTGCAAATTACATCACTGCAAAATGGGAGAGTCGGTGTAGGACCTACACAGTCAAGAGCTGAAATTCTATTGTTTAGTATACTAAGTCGCACCAGAGTCAGCCCACTGCATCGGTGGGGAGTCAGTGAGTCAAATGCTCTGTAAGTGCCATTTATTGAAATGAGTCTGCAATAGTTTCACGTTGCTAAGCTAGTCACAACTCAAATAGGTCCATTTCAATATATGGAATGTATGGAGGAGCTGACGCACTAAATCCATGTGGATTGAATGGGTCTACTCTAGCACGACTTACTACACTAAACAATAGGATTTCAGCCATTGTGTAAATTCACTTGTATGATAGCTTCAGTTGCACAGATGGTCTTGACTTTGTCCATGATTGGATGAAAATTATCTGATATATTCACCTAAGCTTTACATTTTACTTTTGTCAACCAGTTTGCATTGATATATGTTGACATACGGATTAGATTAGGCATCCTTCAGTGCTGAGAAACTATGGTAACATTCTCTGCATAGAGGTCTTGGAACAGCGTCTGATGTGGCTGAGAAGGCCAATTCGAGAGTGACAATCCCTTCCACACTGAAGACAAATACAATCTGACCCCTATTCAGCTCCCTGATTTTGCTGGTTTCAGGACTGCCTCTTTGCCTCGGCCTGCTGAACAAGGGTCTCTTCAAATTGGGAGAGGCCATGATGCAATGCCTGCCTCCAGGCTGAATGCTCAGAGGTCAGGGTTTTCCATCTGTTGAGGTCCATTCCTAAGGCCTTCAGATCCCGCTTGCAGATCTCCTTGTATCACAGCTGTGGTCTCCCTCTGCGCTTTCCCTGCACTAATTCTCCATACAGGCTATTGCCTAATTTCATATTGCATTTGATTTATTGTACTGGAGTGCTTCAGATTCAAATAAAGAAGCAAGGAGTATTGCACAGCATTCTTCCACTAGAGCGCTCTGATAAAGTTTGAACCAGGGTTCAAGTGATATGCATTCATATTCTCTGTGATATATATTTAGAAACATTAACAACTGGTCCATCGAGCACATTGAAAAGATCAGATCACAGACAATAATGTACATAGTCTTCTATCCTGTTTCCTTAAATTTTTGTTCTGTAGCTATTAGTTCATTTAAAAAAAAAAAGGTCTACATACTTTTGAAAAGTGCAAATCCCAGGGTGTTTTTGTGTCATGCAGATATACTCCATGCCTCTATTCAAGTTGAGAGATCAATCTGGAACTTACTAAAAACTGGGATGGGAAACAGATCCAACATGGTTCTTGACTCTGTTCTCTTTAATTGTTGTTGTTGTTTAGTCGTTAAGTCATGTCCGACTCTTCGTGACCCCATGGACCAGAGCACGCCAGGCCCTCCTGTCTTCCACTGCCTCCCGGAGTTGGGTCAAATTCATGATGGTCACTTCGATGACACTGTCCAGCCATCTCGTCCTCTGTCGTCCTCTGTCATTCTGTTTAAATGTGCCTTCTTTTTGCAAGTTGTCCAGGTCCAATATAAAGATCAAGAAGAATAAATGTGGATAAATATGTCCACTATTGGTGGACTGCAGACTGAGCAGCCATACAGGCAACCTCCTTCACACAATTCGCTTCTAATTTCTATTGAAATTGTGGAAATCATGTTTCATCGGGCACAGTTACATAGAGATTATATGTAAATTAGCAGGTGCAAATATTCAAGAAATCAATGTCTTCTGTTTTGCTTTGTTTTGTTTTGATTAGGCATTTTCACATCCCAAGTGGACACCCACTCTCTTCCTGCTCATCCACCTCCAGAATGTTTGCAGTGTGAAGGTGTACATTTTCAGGGTTGCCTATATGTGTCCACTGCCGTTGTCTTGTCTTCACAACAGTTAAAATCTCAGCAATGACAGCGATGCTTTCATATCTTCTGAAGACAACATTTATATTTCTTTTCCAGTTGCCATGGAACATCTTCCCTTGCACTTTTACTTCAGCCAACCTCAGGATGCCTCATTCCACCCCCACATACACACCAATACAACCCTCTTTGTTAGACTTTGCTCCTTTCGAACTACAATTCTCAAGGAATGCTGACTAACAAATTCTGGGAATTGTAGTCTAAACAAAGAAATATGTCTAAGCACTTGCTTTGCCCTAAAATGTTGCAGGCTTTTACAAAAAATCAAACAACACAGAGTCCTTTAGTGTCTGAACACCTATTCTGAGTGACAAGTCTGGATCAGACCATCCAGCAACCATAAATTGAATTAGTGCTATTAAAGTCAATCGGCACAGCTCAAACCTACTCACAGGGCCTTCGTGTTCTCTTCTTCAAAGGCTCTGTGCCTTACAGAAGAAAAACAATAGGCAAAAGAGGGGAGAGGAGAAAAACAAAATGATTTTTTTTTCCTGCTCAGGAGTCTAGTTACTAAAGAATATTGAACCATCTAACCTTAAAGATGGCTAGACTTTTGGACTGGGACTTGAGATCCAGGTTGAAATCCCTACTGAGCTGTGAAACACAGTGAATGATCTTAGAGTAGTGGCTCTAACCCAGAATGACCCACCCCACAGGGTTGTTGTGAGGATAAAGGCAATGGGACCACAGATGAAGCTGGTATGCCACTTTGAGATAACTGAAGGAAAGGTGAGATATCAATGAAGCAATACATTTTAAAGAGCAGTGAATTATACAGAACCAAGCCATTGACTCATTTAGCTCTGTGTTCATCCCTACCTGGGCAGGGAATTTTTTCTCTGTCATGGACATCGCTTTCTAAGAGTCAATCCCTCTGTCAGAGGATGAATGGTGGTGGTAGATGGTTCCAAAGCTAGAGGTAGTCACTTTCTGCCAAGCAAATTCCATGCTGGGTACTGTTAGGCAGGGAATCAGCAATAAAACTGCCAATCACATCATTCAGTCTGAGACAAATTGCACACACAACTCAGACGGGCTGCATGTTGTGGATTTTGTGCTGAGCGGGGATTCTGACTTGCTGACCTCCTAGGTATCTTTGTTCTGTTTATTTTGTACAGCTTGGAAAAGCAGTAAGTCATCTGGGAGAGTAACTTTCCCATGCTCTATCACTAATTGTATATAGTCCCAGGATATCAATACCACCTAGTATTTTTTTTGAGTGTTTATGTCATCTGTCAGACTGCTGTAACCTGGTGATGAGTGCATCTGTTCTTGAGAAATAAATCTATTGTCATCTACTCCTCTTTGTATGTACTTCTTCTGCTGAGGAAGCTGGTTTGTATTAGAATGGTGAGTCATGTTGATCTATTAGCCAAGTAGATATAATTCCAGGAAGTGCCTCTTCTTTTTCAGGAGTTAAGCAACAGCCATCACTCCTTGACCGTACCTTTGCTGTACCCCACAATATTTTGCCAGTTGACAAAACAAGTATGCTTAAATGGCATACCCTTGCTTAACAAAGCAGCATAGGATTTTTAACAGGTAGCTTTCTAAGTGTTTTTTTTTTTAAGTTATGATGCATGGAAGTCAAAAAGAGCTTTTCAACCTCCCAAGGAATAATTGCCACACCAGTGTAAAGTGTGTTTATAAGCTTGAGATGCGCAAATAATGCATGGTAAATAAACCTTTCATAGCAGGCAAACATGGGCAATACATGAGAATTGACTTGTCTCTCTCTACATTTTTCATGCTACAAGCAAAGAAAGAGTCCTCCTCAAACTTCCTGCCTTTCCCTCAACATTCTGATTGGTTCCTCGCCATAGGCCTCGTAAGGCTATTGGGTGAAAAATTTCCAGGGTAATTTGACAGACATGGGGTGAAAGTTACAAGAGGGAAACACTAACACCAGCCCCCAGAAAACCTTTATGTATCCCTTTTTCTTTAATACAAATTGTTAATGTGTTAGAGCAATGGTCCCCAACCCTGGGTCTCCAGAAGTTCTTGGACTACAACTCCCAGAAGCCTTCACCATGACCTCTGCTGGCCAGGATTTCTGGGAGTTGAAGTCCAAGAACATCTGGAGGCCCAACGTTGGGGACCGCTGTTTAGAGTTAGAATTAAGGTTCGGCCCCCATTCTTTATTTCACCCATGGGAACTGTGGTCTTGCTCTGGTTAGATTTAGTACTTCTTCTCAAACCAGTTCTGAAGCAAAATTTAGGTGTCAGTTTTGACAAGCAGACTGAGAGGCACTAAATCCTTGAACGGGACCTTCTGCTTCTTTGCATTTACTCCTTTTCATACTTATTTTTTCAGCAAAAGTGGGCAAGAGGAAGATCAAGATTTATTGGCAACTCTAGATAATTTGAACCTTGGACCAAGTGGCGGTTCTCTTGGGGGAGGGTGGAGGTTGGACTGTTTTGTTTTGTTTTTTGTTTTTGCTGCAATATCCAGTGGCATATGGCTGTTAACTTCTTCCCGCTAGACATTTACCAAAAGAAGAAGAAAACAGGGTAAGGCAGAAGGATAGGCTTCATCCCCTGTGGATAGAATAGAGGGAATAAAGGAAGTCTGTGGTAGATTAATGGGGGTCATTTTCCCACCACAGCCACCAATATCCTTTCCTGTCCCTTTATATTGCTTTGTATAGTACCAGACCTGATGAAGAATCCTATTGAACTCCGAAACGTGCTTGCTTGCTGCCTTTTAATGGCTCATTTTGTCCCAGTGTTTGAATTACGAAAGTGGGGAGGGGGAAGCAGGGGCTCTTTATGAAATCGAAATGCTTTGCCTTCTGATTTTTTTTCAAATGTCAAATCATACACCTATAAACTTCTAAAAACAGCAACTTAGGGGACACAGTGCTTGCTTTGTGTATGAAAGGCCCCAGTTCAGTCCCACCTAGAGAAAATTACTACCAGTTAGAAATGAGATGAATCAGCCATCTGACTCAGTATGATATACCTTCCTTTGTCTCTAACATATGTGAAAGGTAAGGGGGCACCTACTCTCGCCTCAATGATTCAGTGGTTAATTACTCTGCCATTCAGTCTGATTTTGTCTGGACTACAACTCCCAGAATCCCCCATGCACAAGCTAGGTCAGCATCACAAACAAGACTTCTAAGAAGCCTGTGGCTTCCCTCAGTAAAGCCTCGTTGGAAGGCTGGAGGGCTTCTGGGACCCACCACCGCCACTCCGCATCCCCAGCATCCGTTGAAACCCAAATGGCCACCTAGAATGTCTGTCTTCTTTGATGAAGGAGGGGAAACTCTGCAACTCCCCTCTGGCATTAGTGTAGTTCAACTAGCGTAAGTCTAAAGGTTGGCACCACTGGCTGAATATTGGTTACAAGACTGAATCCTGTTGGATAGGTGTTGATTTCATGTTGAAGGATGGCTCTTTTCAGTAGTAGCAACCGAAGTTGTAGCAGTGGTTGGAACTAGTAGCAGCCTTTCCATTCGGCAAAACGAGGCAACCACCTCAGGCAGCAGATGCTACAGAGGGCAGTGGTCATGGGATGAGCAGCAGCCTCTCCCCCGCACAGCCATTCCTTTTACCAGGCTGATAAAAGTTCTCCTCCCAAGTGAATGAGGGCATCATTGCAGCTACACAGTGCAGCCTGAAGTAGAAATTTTTGGCACCCAAGGCAATCAATGGGGCATCTCCACCCTGCTCCACTCTGATGTATGGGCAACAAGACACAAACCTTAGAAAACAGAGGAGGAGATGCATGCTGGAATAGGGTCAGAAGGTGCTGACATGTATCGTCCTAAGGTCTGTCAGTAGATTCACCTTCAGGTTTTGGGGTCCTCTAAATGTTGATGTCCTGGGGGCTGAGCTCCAGTTGTTCCACCCTAGCTGCAGCCCTGCCACCTGAGGTGTGTGTGTGTGTAACAGTTGCCGATTTCTCATGCCCATGTTGAAGTAAGATTCAATGACCAATCTGGTCAGTTTCTGTAGCTGGAGTAGCTACAGAATGGTGCCATCTTCTCCTTCAGCTTCAGGTAGAGAAATTGGGTGGTGGTGGCAGCAACAGCACCAATAGTAGCTTTTTAGCAGACAATTACCAAAATCCAGTAGTAAGTCACAACCAGAATGCATAGCCAACGCTATGGTTTTCCCTGTAGTGATGTACGGAAGTGAGAGCTGGACCACAAAGAAAGCTGACCGACGAAGAATTGATGCTTTTGAACTGTGGTGCTGGAGGAGGCTCTTGAGAGTTCCCTGGACTGCAAGGAGAACAAACCTATCAATTCTAAAGGAAATCAACCCTGAGTGCTCATAGGAAGGACAGATCCTGAAGCTGAGGCTCCAATACTTTGGCCATCTCATGAGAAGAGAAGACTCTCTGGAAAAGACGCTGATGTTGGGAAAGTGTGAAGGCAGGAGGAGAAGAGGACGACAGAGGACGAGATGGATGGACAGTGTCACCGAAGCGACCAACATGAATTTGACCCAACTCCGAGAGGCAGTGGAAGACAGGAGGGACTGGTGTGCTCTGGTCCATGGGGTCACGAAGTCAGACACAACTAAACAACTAAACAACAACAACTGGTCAGAACCAGAGTTAGCCTATTAAATCAACAGAACTTACATAGCCATTGACTCCCCAAATCCCCACTGATTCATTGGGCCTACTTCAGTTGTGATTTACTATAGGACTTCTGTCACTGTCATCATAGCCCTCAAACTTTTAACTGTGGTGTTATAGTATCATTAGTCACAGTCATAGTCATAATATTAGTTGCAGTACTCTCTCTTATTTATTTATTTATTTATTTATTTATTTATTTATTTATTTATTTATTTATTTATTTATTTATTTATTTATTTATTTATTTATTTATTTATTTATTTATTTATTTATACCCCGCCTATCTGGACCACCGGATATTTTAGTAGTTCTTGTTTAAGTATTCTTGATCATTGTCATCAGTCAGAGCTTTGGTGGTAGTATTTTAACATTTTAATTTGTTTTCAGTTTTTACCTCTACTTCCTGTACATCCATACTTAAAACTGGGCAACACTCTGACACGAATAAAAAAAAGAGGAGGAGTAGCTTTTCACTAGAAGTCCTTTTGTATAGGATGCACCAGTACTAGGTGTTGCCATAGTAGTAGCATCAGCACTTCTTCTTGGGTAAGAGCCATAGCAGGTAGGAGCAGCAGCAGGAGGAAAGATCCCACCTGTCCTAGTAAAGGAAAGGGGCTTTCCCTCCTCCCCATCTAAGACACAGGTGGAAACCGGTGGCCTTTAGAACCCAGAAGCAAACTCCCGGTGCGTCTTTGTGTGTGTGAGAAAGGGGAGGGGGAGTGTCTGTGTGTGTGTGTGTGTCTAGAAGCCCTGATCAGTGCATTAACCCCTTGCGTGCCACCTGCTCGAAGAAGCGCCCTCTCTTTCTTCTTCTCCGGCTGGCTCGCTCTTTCCATCTTCTCTTCCTCCTCCTCCTCCTCCTCCTCCTGCCCAGCCACCCCCGCCCCCCCCCCAGCTTGAGACCGGCTCTGAGGACCATGTGCTGCTCCTCCTGCCTCTCTCGCTCCGGCTGGGGCTCCTGCCGCCGCCGCCGCCTCCTTCTCCAGCCCCGGCACTGGGAGAGCCTGCCTTCTGAGCGCCTGGCCGGCCAGACGCGCTGATCTCCGCCGGGCGGGTGCTGGGGATGCGGAGCGGCGGCGGTGGCGGGTCCCGGAGCCTGACTCTGCCTTGTCTCCTTCCAACGTGGCTGGCCGGGGAAAGCCACCGGGAGCACGTCAATGGAGCAGGATTACATCCACACGCACAATACCTCCTTGCACGGCTGTGGTTTAGGATACGTGCCGGTCGTCTACTACAGCTTGCTGCTCTGCCTGGGACTGCCAGGTAAGGCGCCTGAGCCTCGGGGTGGGGGTGGGGGGGCTCTCCTCCCTAACACTGTTTTTTCCTTTGTTGCGGCTGCTGTCTCCCATCCTGATCCTGGAGTAATGTCACGGTTCTATCCATCACATATGGTTCTATCCGTCCTGATGCCGCCACCCTCACCCTCCTCGTCCTCCTCGTCGTCATGGGGATAAGGTGTCCCGGGCTCCCTGCCTGGACAACCCCAGAAGGATCCCTCTGCCCATCACAACTTGCTTCCTTTAAGTCTCCCCCCCCCGCCGCCGCCGCCCCCCAGAAATCGACGGCTTGGTCTTGAGCCTGACCAACTCGTCTCCAGCACCCCCTCCTCTTGCCACTCGCTACCAAGGCACCCCGTCCTTTCCCCAGCCCCCTGGCAGAGGCGAGAGGGGCCGCTTTCCCCAAAGAAGAACTCCTGGGGGGGGGGCATGAAGTCTGCCTCTGATCGGGAAATCCACGCACGCCCAGGCGAAAGCGGAAAGTCTGGAGGTAACAGGTTGAGTGACCCACCTCGCCTTCCGCGTTAGAGGGTTGTGTGTGTTGTTGTGTGTTTTTTTTTAATTCCTGGGGACAAGAGGCTTGACACTCAAAACAAGCTGTGGGGGGATACACGACCCACATGGAACAGATCATCCAGGACGACCGGGAGAAAGAGCAAGGAGGCAGAAGAGAAAGCATACTAGGAGCTGGGGGGGGGGTCAGCTGAGATGCACCCACCGCTAGAAAGTTGGCGCCGAGGCCGTTTTAAGGGAAGCCTTTCATCTCCAGCTCTGGATGGTGGATCGGGCCCAAAAGCCCAACTCATCCAGCACCCATGGTCGCCATCAGGTGTCTCCCGGGAGCCCAGAGGGAGCAAAACGATAGATGACCCTTGAAACGGGAAGATCTCCAAGAACAGACCATCCTTCCCCTCCACCCCCCTCTTTTCTTTAAAGAATCCCCTTCTCGGGTCTCCCAAATCTCGTTACGAAGGGAGGGAGAGAAAGAAACCAACGCGGCGGCGGGAGGGAACAGGGGGAACATTGTGCTCCCTGAAATCAGCCGCTAAACAAGGGCGATGCTTCGGAAGTCCGCGCGCTGTCCGTGGTGCTGACACAGCACGGACCGTCCAAGCAGAAAGTTCCGTCCGCCTGGCCATCCGAAATGCAATTATTTGCTGGCACTTACAGAGAAGTGACTAAGTGAGCCCTGATTGGGGGTGGGGGGTGTAATCTAGTAGCTGGAAGGTAGGACAAGCAGCAATAAAGCAACATTAACAATAATATAATGTTATTAATAATAAGACTTAATGCACTTGAAAGGGTCTGGAGGATCTGGAGGGTCCCTTCCAACTTTGCTGTTCTAAGATTGTTTTGTTGTTGCTGTTGCTGCTGTTTCTAGAACTTAGGCACCCCAAAACAACTATCTTTAAACAGCACCCAGCACAGCAGCTGTAAAGGGACTTGTGTTTTTAAGAAAAACGTTTTGAAAAAATCAGGTCTTTGGAAGGTGCTATTGCTGGATTTTTAAAAGCTATGGAGGTGGTGGGGAAGTTATTTTAAACGTGGGAGGATATTCCAGGGCAGGCTGGGTTACATGGGAAGGGGTTTTAAATCCTTCCTTTCTCAATAGCCACACTCAGCTGCCTCCTTTACCAAATGCACGTTGCCTCTTAATAATTTTGCAAAGTAAGGAGGGACAAAAAAGATGATCTAATTCTAGACCAACTCCATGTTGATGCAGAAAAGATACCGCTAACTCTCTTCATTGACTTTGTGATGGCATTTTCGGTTATAAAAGTGAGCAGCTAGCAAACCAGTCGTAGCAGCCATTATACTAAGAAGAAGAAGAAAATCTTATCGTTCTCCAGAAATGGGAAACCACAGACAACCTTATTTTTTTTCATCCCCTCTGCCTGATTCCTGGCCCTACAAAGCACTACATTATGTGGTGTTGAAGAAAATACACTTCATAAAAACGGAGGAGAACCTCAAGTCATGAAACTGAACCCAACCTATCTGGAATCCTTCCTTAACGATCCCTCTGGGTGTACACGATCCAGCAGTGGCAGGTTATCAATGGAGCCGAAGTCAATGTTTAAGTGGGACTAGCTAATTCTGGTTTTGCTTTTTCCTCCTGCCTTGCAATGACACTGCACTACAGCTCCTTAACATTTATATCCAAGTAACTTGGATAATAGTTTCATATGTTGGCGGAGTACAGTGGCGCCTCGTTTAACGACGATAATCCGTTCCAGGAAAATCGCTGTTAAGTGAAAACATTGTAAAGCGAAATTAAAAACCCATTGAAACGCATTGAAAACCATTCAATGTGTTCCAATGGGGTAAAAACTCACCGTCCAGCGAAGATACTCCATACGGTGGCCATTTTCGGTGCCTGCATAGCGAGGAATCCATCCCTAAGCATAGCAGGGAGCCATTTTAAGCACCCGGCGGCCATTTTGAAAACCCGATGATCAGCTGTTTTTGATCGTCATAAAGCGAAAATCTGTTCCCGAAGCAGGAAACCGATCATCGGTAAGCGAAAAAAAACCATTTAGACCATTGCAAAAAGATCATCGTAAAGCAGATTCGTCATCATGCGGGGCAATCGTTAAGCGAGGCACCACTGTATATTTTCATTCTTGTATGTAATTCTGCAGTGAGACAGAGTGTGGCCTCCACCATTCTTTCTAGCTGCCTGCAGGACGTCAAGGCCCCATTTCCTCTAATAGATGAGCATCTGACTCCCAGATGGACATGCTGCCTCCTCCATGATACCCTCAGCCCATGGTTTTCCAGATGTTGTATTCCCTCCATACAAAAAGCAGGCTTAGGCGAAGCGTTTCAGATAGGCCTAGTTGCTGTCAACCACAGCTGCCCTTGGCCGCATCCAGGGCTGAAATGTAAGCCCTGGAAGCTTCTCTGAAATTAAACGTGGCCCTCAAAAACTTTTGCTTTGTAACAGGACAGGGGATATATAGGCCCTCCAGCTGTTAGGGACTTCTACTCCAAGGAGTCCCAGCCTGCCTGGCCAAAGCTACGGCATTGTGGGAGCTGTAGTCTGGAAAGCCATAGGCTCCCTCTGAACTGAAACTAAAATCAGTTGCTCATCGATTTTGAGAAGCAAAGCTAGAAAATGTGGCCACTGTCATTTGTCAAGATGATCAAGGAGGATCTCTACATATGTTCACACTTGCCTGATACAGTATCCTCTAAATTGGCTTTTTTCCCAATCTGCTAATGTTCAGGTGTTTGAGACAACCAACCCCATCATCCCTCACAATTTACCATGCTTCCTGGGGCTAATGGGAGTCCCGGAGGGAGCAACAGGTTGGGGAAGGCTACAGTTTTAAACGCAGTCAGCCAGGATTCACGAACGGTTAATTCAGCTTGGAAGCTTCAGTGTAGGAGAACCGTCCTTTATGGACACTGATGGTCCATTTTGGAAGCCAGCATAACAAAATTCTTTGTTGCTGGGTAGTTAATCATGTCGCCGTTTCTCTGCGTGTATAAGCCAAACTATTCAATATACATCCTGTCTCTCTGCCTCCATCCTCTCCTGCATCTGGGGCTGTATGCCAGGAATTCAGTGAAATGTTCCTGAAGGGAAACAGGAAAATGGACTCAGTATGGCTATCATCAAGCATACCTTTAGACGTATTCTCCACGCCTGAGAATAGAAGCAGGGAAGAGACCCTTGTTTGAATCCGTATTTCAGAAAGAGCACAGAGAAGCCAGGACAGCTTCTGACTGTTCACTGAATTGAACAACTCCACCTTAAGAAGCTGAGCGTGGCAAAGTTAATAGAAAGCATCCAGGTACAGCAGCATCTGTATCTTCTTGAAAAGAGAACAGCTGTCTTGAAAGGAGCAAGTGGAAGGGGTATAGCCACACCTAGCCGATGGCCCTTGGAGTCTCGGGGACCAGCAGATAGATCCTGGCAGACGATTTTGTCAATGAAAGTCAAAATCACAGGCGTGACCAATGCAGGCGCTGTGTATGTATGCAAATACGCGTCTTGCCCTTGGCACAGAAGGCAGCTGCCATCCGTACCTCCCTCCTGAGTGGCTGCATTATCTCTAACAGGTGTTAGGGTACTGCAATGAGAAGACTGAAGAAGCCCCCACCAAAAGGAAGGATCCCCCCCCCACTGCTGCCGCTTTAAAGCCCTCCCCTTCATGCAGCTGTACTGCCTTGATTCAAGAATGTCATCCGAGGACAAGATTTCCCATTCCCCATGTCCCATTCCAGTCGAGGAAGATGGCTGTACGTGCCCAGGATGCTGAGTAGGGGGGGAAATGTGTAGATTTTATTTGGGCACCTGCGATAAGACGAAGGCAGCTCGAGTCACTATTTGGATATGGCAGGTTTGTCCCGGTGAACTGGAAAAGCAATTTTTGATCATGCTAACGAAGATCTCAAAAGACAAAGGAGGTGGATAGGTCCCAAAATCATACGAGCAACCTTGGGGCCCCAGGTGTTCTTGAACTAAAACTCCCAGAAGCTTTCAGCACCAGCTGTGCTGGCCAGGATTTATGGGAGTTGTAGTCCAAGAACACCTGGGGACCCGAGGTTGGGAACCACTGTAGAGTATCAGGGCAAAGGAAAGGGGGTTGTATCATATCATCTTAGCTTTTCCCCAGCTTGCATCCCTCAGTATTGCTGGACTACAATTCCCATCACTCTTATCATGCTGGTTTACAGTGATGGAGATTGAGGTCCAACCCGATCTGAGGTTGGAAAGGCTCATTTGGGATAAGCCTTTACTTGATGCAAGAAAATCCAGAGATCCTGCAACCACAGATAACTGTTCAGCCTCTATATGAAGATATCTCATCGACCACCAAGAGCTAAATGCTTTCTTGTCTAGTTTCTTATAATTTATGCTGGACTGCAACTGTAATGTAAGCCCATTTGATGGGGGGGGGGAATGAGGTGTGGTGTTTTGCTTGTAAATAACCAAAAAGATAATGTCTCAGCTTGGAAGAAGAGGGATTTCATTCATCTTCCCTTGAAAGCAAGAAAAAAAAAGTTACAATTGAAAAGCAGTTTAAAAACTGGCAGCAATATCATGCTCATGCTGATAATGGGGATAAAAGATTTTGACTCAGCTTATTCCACTTACCGGTATTTGGAATGTTGTCTCTTTTTTTGTTCAATGCAATGTTAGGAATGGGGTGGCGGCATTTACACTCTACAACCCAACAATAGATCAGGTCAGAGTTTGGAAAAGCTACTTCTTGGATGACAAGTTCCAGTATTCCCTCCAGCCAACACGACCACTGGCTGGAGGATTTTGGGAGCTGGACTGTCCCATTAATTTTTCCAAAATTTTCAAAATGAATTGGGAAAATTCATTTTTTTCCCACTTTTGGCTCAGACCCAATGATGACTCTAGTGTCATAATTTGCTGTCGGCATTAGTCTGAATTTTAAAGGAGCTTTTCAAAAGGTTGGACTACTATTGGGTTGACCGTTTGTCATGCTGGATAATTTCTGTAAAGTTCCAACTAACATGGGCCTACTCTAAAGTAAGTCACCGCTAGAGCAGGCCCATATGAAACAATGCAACTTATAGAGGAGTGGATTCACCCTATCCCATTGATTCAAAGGGCCTACTTTAATGCAATTTACTGTGCTAGGCACCAGGAAACTGCTGGATAGGTCAGTGGCTTAAACTTCTGCCTGCAGAGCCAGAGGTTGGATGTTCAATTCCCCCACTGTGCCTCCTGGATTCAGTGATCTCTTCCAGCTCTGCAGTTCTAAGATAAGCGAAGGTGATGATTTTGGCTTGTTGCCATCCTTTTCTTCTTTAAATTTGTCTAACCCCTCCCCCCTCTAAAGCCATCCGAACGGTCAGATGTTGAAATATCATGTGGCTGTAAATTCTGTTTTAAATGGGTGCTGTTGCATGGAGCTTTATTTGTTTAGGTAAAGGTAAAGGTTCCCCTTGACAATTTTTTGTCCAGTCGTGTTCGACTCTAGGGGGCGGTGCTCATCCCCGTTTCCAAGCCATAGAGCCAGCGTTTTTGTCCGAAGACAATCTTCCGTGGTCACATGGCCAGTGCGATTTAGACACGGAACGCTGTTACCTTCCCACCGAGGTGGTCCCTATTTATCTACTTGCATTTGCATGCTTTTGAACCGCTAGGTTGGCGGGAGCTGGGACAAGCAACGGGCGCTCACTCCGTCGCGTGGATTCGATTTTACAACTGCTGGTCTTCTGACCCTGCAGCACAGGCTTCTGTGGTTTAGCCCGCAGTGCCAATTTACTTAATTATTTATTTAAAATATTTTTAACCTGCCTTTCTTCTCAATCAACATGACCGCACTCCAGTTTGTCCCTCCCATTCATTTGGCTGAGTGTCTAATCCCCAATGACAAACAGGACCTCCAGCAAATAGCTGAAGTGCAGAATCCTCTTCAGGTTTCCAGGCAGCCACCTCGTTTTCCAGTGTCCTCTATTCTCCTCTCAGCTGTTTCAAAGATTATTCCAAAGATATGTGGTGCTTCTGTAAATCCCACTCAAAGAATAGTTTTTAATATATAACGAAATAATCTATATCTGTATACTTTTTCTCCAGGCCAGGCCTGTGATGGTCCAGTCAGATAATTATAGATGCTGGGCTTCATGGTCTTACATGGTGTGGGCTTTTTAAATAGACATGTAAATTGCTTCACTCATTTCAGAATATAATTAAAACATAGTATAATTAATTGAATGCTCACTATCTGTATTGGGATGTGGTGGCACTGTGGGTTAAACTGCAGAAGCCTCTGTGCTGCAAGGTCGGAAGACCAGCAGTCGTAAGATTGAATCCACATGATGGAGTGAGCTCCCGTCGCTTGTCCCAGCTCCTGCCAACCTAGCCGTCCGAAAGCATGTAAATGTGAGTAGATAAATAGGTACCACCACGGTGGGAAGGTAACAGCGTTCCATGTCTAGTCGCGCTGGCCACGTGACGACGGAAACTGTCTACGTACAAAACGCTGGCTCTATGGGTTGGAAACGGGGATGAGCACCACCCCCTAGACTCAGACACAACCAGACTAAATGTCAAGGGAAACCTTTACCTTACACTATCTGTATTAATCAAGCCATTAGTCCTTTGGGCGCTCATTACCAGGTGTCCCCCTTCTGTTTCCCATTTCACCCAATTCCATTCGCTTCTCCAGCCTAAACACTGACCTCAGCATGACCAAACCCTTCCTCGAAATACGCCATTTGCATCTACCTCTCGTCAAGACACTGATGTTATCAACACCTTGAATGTTCACTACCTGTGTTAACAAGTTGCTATCTTGAGAGTCCATTACCAGATCTTGGTGTGCGACTGTCATGTTTTCATTCCCAGTTCCTTTTGTCCTTAATCCTGTCCCCACTACTGTGTACATTATATATAAACCTGTGGCTCAGATATCACGTGCCATATGTCTGCTGAGGAAGACTGGGATCCATAAATGCTAGCAGTGAAATAAACGTGTTCGCCTTAACCATGTCATGGTACTAACAACATAATCCAGGCGCCTTTGTGGGCTGTCCTGTTTACACTGCCAAGTGGAAACCCAAGACACAGTCTTGTCCTGACAGCAGGACTACAGAATTTCTGGCTGTGAAATCTTTGCTGGTCATGCCTCTTTTAAAGCCCTATCAGATATGGGTAAACGGCTGCAAGTCCTTTTCTTGTTCTTTTACGTGCCCCAAGCATATATTTTAATGCTGAAATCCAACCCCGGGCCTTAAGTCTTTTTCCAGTCAAGGGAAAGGACCACCTCACCCTTCCTCATTTTTAGACTTCAGGCATAGATTACCAAGCTTGTAAAAATATAGAAAGATGATACATAAGGAGGCAGAGAGAGAGAGAGAGAGCAGCCTATGAGGTTAAAGTGAGTAAAGGTCTATTTTTGTTTACAAGACAGAAAGATCCATAACAATGGTTTCGAGGGGGAAGGCAGGGAACAAAGCAAGTGGCAGGAAAGAGTATGCATTATAGACACTTAACCCTGCTCAGCATCGTGTGTCTTGCAAAAAATGCTGGGGAAGCTGTCACTGATTTAAAATACAATTTCCAGGGAAAGGAAAGGTTGTGGTAGAAGATGCTGCTTAATTTCAGCAGGAGCGGGGGGGGGGTGACGGCACATCTTGGAACAAGGCTGTGGTCTCGAGCTTCCAGCTTCTGCAAGGAAACATCCACTGCTTCTTTTGTTAAGTCAAGGTCGGCACAATGACGCATCAGCCACAGAAAATAGGCACACGTTGGAAGGAGCAGCAGTCCGAGCGAGAGCATGCTTGGACGTTTCCACTTCCTGATTAGAGGTCCTTCTCTCTGGGTAAGGAATCTCAGTCGTGGGGAGAAATCCAGACCACTGAGGGCCTCAGACTGCCTCTCAGCATTTCTTCAGATGGAAACTCCTCCTTTCTCCCAATATTATCCTCTGGTTTCCCAAACGTGCAAGGCCAGAACCCTGGTGCTTTTTGCTGCATACAGAAGGGAAACTGAGAAAGCCACCATGGCTAATTGATTAGCTGCCAAGGTTGGTTCCGTGCCTGGTCACATGACCCATTGCACACTCAGCACATCATCAATTAGTTGCTGCATCTTCTACAATTTTGCTCCCAGAAGTGGGAGGCAGTGGGGGAGCTTATTTCTATCCCCACCTCTAGCCCACCTTTTAAAAAGAGATGGAACAGCCTGATTTTAAGGCTTTGTTACTGGAAGTAAGAGTATTAAACTAAAATAAGCAGTTATTTTTTGGGGTCACGCCCTCTTGCCTTTGATCCCATCCACCACTGGCACATGGCCTCCAAGATTGTCTCTAAACTTGAATTCTACCCGGGGATGAAATAAAGGTCCTCACTTTTCGCTGCAGAATACTGAAGCAAAAAAAAACTACATTGGGGAGTGATTAGGGGCATGGGATGCTGCCCCCACAAAGCCTGCCACGTGGATGATGGTGTTGAAGATATGCTGTAAGAGAAATAAGGAGATGTAGCCACACGCTCAAAATGTCTTTGGTTCTACATCAGCTTTTCCACCAGAAAGCTTTTCTTTCCTCAACCCTGGAACTCATGCAGCAAAAAGCAGAAGGATATAGTTCTGTCGGCCAGTTCTACGAGCTCCAGAGGTGCCTACAGGCAGGGCCCTGTGAGTGTTTACAAATGCTGATTGAGAGCTTCCAACAAGAAGGGAGAGCAGCCCACAAGAGACGTCCTGGACATCCAGTCCCTCAATGACTGGAGATTATGAGGAGATTCATCATTAACTGGAATTTAGGAGGTAGGTGGGATTCAGAACCTCCAGTGGACCAGCTCACAGACAGGAGATGGCTGACTCCATAATGGAGAATGGCGGTACAGTTGTTCATTCCCTCAACAGGATATCAAACTTCCTCTTACACTACCTACTACAGTCGTGCCCCGCTTAACGATTGCCCCGCATTACGATAAATCTGCTTTATGACGATGTTTTTGCGATCGCAATTGCGATCGCAAAACGATAGTCTAAATGGGGGAATTTCGCTTAGCGATGATCGGTTCCCCGCTTCGGGAACTGATTTTCGCTTTACGACGATCAAAAACAGCTGATCATCGGGTTTTTAAAATGGCTGCTGGGTGCTTAAAATGGTTCCCCACTGTGCTTAGGGACGGATTCCTCGCTATACAGGCACCGAAAATGGCCACCATATGGAGGATCTTCACTGGATGGTGAGTTTTTAGCCCATTGGAACACATTGAGGGGTTTTCAATGGGCTTTTTAATTTCGCTTTACAATGTTTTCGCTTAACAGTGATTTTCCTGGAACGGATGATCGTCGTTAAGCTAGGCACCACTGTATTCTATATGATTGCAAGAAATATTATGCATTGGGGAAGGACAGTTACTTCCATTTGTAACTGAAGGAAATCATCATCTTAGAACCGCAGAGCAAGAAAGGACCGATTGGATCATCGAGTCCAGCCCCTGTCAAGGTGGCACAGTGGAGAATCAAACTCCTATCCTCTGGCTCCACAGCTAGCTGCCTAAACCACGGAATATGCAATAGTATTGCATAAATCACTCTTCTACTTGCCCATCCACTTCCAAAGGAACACTCTTTATTCTTTGGATGGGTGGAAGAAATTGCTTCGTTATTCGTGACATCACCCCTCCACTCATCCTCTCTTCCCCTATGGCTGCTTTCCACATTCCATGTACCACGCACCAACCTGTAGAGAGAGAGAAGAACAAAAGAAGTGACGTACATCTGAAATTTGTGATATTTTATGTAAGTCACAGGAGAGAACGGTTTAGAAACCTTCTGGGGAGAAGGTCAATTGTTTATCTAGTTTGATGGGAATTGCTGCTTCATAATAGAGATAAAACAATGGTTCTTAGGAGAAGAAGTCATGGCAACCTACAGATTTCACTGCATTTATAGATAGGAATATAGAAGGTGATTCAGTTCAGTACGGAGGAAACAGGTCCTTAGGGATCTGGTGCCTTTTATTGGAGAGGCTGGGTCAGAACCTGGGACTATCTGCATACAAAACAAAGCATGGAACAAAGAAGGGCTCCTTAATCTTTTCCCTAGAGAAACATGTTAATTGTGACTTGCTGCTCAATCCAGGCCAAAATCCTGTCGAGATTTTACACACATACCAACAGAATCACACATATTGTTGCGGTAATGGATTGCTGCTGGGCATGCCTGTGACAGCTGCACACCAGAGGGCACATCCAACAACACGCCAGGGACCTTGTTAAATTAGCTCCGGGAAATTATGTGATCCCTTTTGTGTGCATATGTAAAATCCCAACACGATTTGGCCTACGGTAAGGGTATTTCTAATCAAGCCTGAACTATCTCTGGAGGCAAAAATGTTGAAACTGAGACTGTCCTACTTTGGGCATATCATGAGAAGAGAGGATGCCCTGGAAAAGACAATAATGCTTGGAAAGGTAGAAGGCAGCAGGAAAAGAGGAAGACCAAATGTGTGATGAAGTTTGCAAGAGCTGAGCAAATTGATTGACTACAAGACATTCTGGCAAGCACTCATCCATAGGGTCATCATGATTTGGAGCCAGTTTAGGTAAAGGTAAAGGTAAAGGTGAAGGTAAAGGTAAAGGTAAAGGTTCCCCTTGACAATTTTTGTCCAGTCGTGTTTGACTCTAGGGGGCGGTGCTCATCCCCGTTTTCAAGCCATAGAGCCAGTGTTTTGTCCGAAGAGAATACTCCGTGGTCACGTGGCCAGTGCGACTTAGACACGGAACGCTGTTACCTTCCCACCGAAGTGGTCCCTATTTATCTACTCGCATTTGCATGCTTTCGAACCGCTAGGTTGGTGAGGAGCGCTCACTCTGTCGCGTGGATTCGATCTTACGACTGCTTGGTCTTCTGACCCTGCAGCACAGGCTTCTGTGGTTTAGCCCGCAGCGCCATCACAAAACAACAATAACAACAACAAAGAGCAACATATTAGCAATATCGTCCAGCAGAGCTGTTTCGGGTGGTCCGGGATCTTCTTCAACCGGGAAACCTGGTGGAGGTCCCGGACTGCTCATCAGCTCGCTGTGATGAGTTTGCTATTCATTTTGAGGAAAAAATCGCTCAGATTCGCAGTGGGCTGGACTCCACTGTTACTGCAAAATCGGAAGATGTGTCCAGTGTGCCGTGCTTAGGTCAAACTTTAATGGATGAGTTTCAATTGTTGAGACCCGAGGATGTGGACAGGGTGCTTGGATCTGTCCGTTCTACCACCACGCCGCTCGACCCTTGCCCATCTTGGCTAATTGGAAGATCTGCCAGGGGGGTTCGCACTTGGGTCCAGGAGGCCGTGAACGCCTCTCTGAGAGAGGGAGTGGTCCCTACCGCCTTGAAAGAGGCGGTAATTCGACCACTCCTTAAAAAGCCTAACCTGGACCCAAGGCTGGTGGTCAACTACCGACCAGTGGCGAACCTCCCTTATTTGGGCAAGGTGTTGGAGCGGGTTGTGGCCGGGCAACTCCAGGCGCTGCTGGATGAAACGGATTTTCTGGATCCATTTCAATTGGGTTTCAGGCCGGGTTTTGGTACAGAGACAGCCTTGGTCGCCCTGTATGATGACCTTTGCCGGGAGAGAGACAGGGGGAGTGTGACCCTGTTGATACTCCTGGACCTCTCAGCGGCTTTCGACACCATCGACCATGGTGTCCTTCTGGATAGGCTGGCTGGGTTGGGAGTTGGGGGCACCGTTTTACGGTGGTTTGGCTCCTTCCTGGCTGACCGTGTCCAGTGGGTGGTGCTGGGGGACAGTTGCTCTGCCCCATGGCATTTATGTCATGGGGTTCCTCAGGGCTCGATACTGTCCCCCATGCTGTTTAACATCTACATGAAACCGCTGGGAGAGGTCATCAGGAGGTTTGGGCTGAGGAGTCAGCAATATGCTGACAACACTCAGCTCTACCTCTCGTTTTCCACCAATCCAGGTGAGGCGGTTTCTGTGCTGAACTCGTGTCTGGACCTGATAATGGACTGGATGAGGGTTAATAAATTGAAACTCAATCCAGACAAGACGGAAGTGCTGTTAGTGGGTGCTTCGCCGGACAGGTTGGAGGGCCATTTCCCTGCCCTGAATGGGGTTACACTCCCCCTAAGGGACAGGGTCCGCAGCCTGGGGGTGCTCCTGGACCCCAGTCTAACTTTGGAAGCCCAGGTGGACTCGGTGGCCAGAGGCGCCTTCCTTCAGCTGCGGAAATTATACCAGCTGCGGCCCTACCTGGACGAGCAGAGTCTCATGACAGTTACACACGCACTGGTAACATCTCGTATAGATTATTGCAATGCGCTCTACGTGGGGCTGCCTTTGAAGACGGTCCGGCGACTGCAACTGGTCCAGAGTCGAGCTGCGCGGCTGGTGAGTGGTGGAGCCGCTGGAGATCACATCAAGCCGATTCTGTTCAGTTTACATTGGTTACCAGTTGCTGCCCGAGCCCAATTCAAAGTGCTTGTTTTGACATATAAAGCCCTAAACGGCTTGGGCCCTGGATACTTGAAGGACCGCCTCCTTCCATATGAGCCTACCCGGC
The DNA here is from genome assembly GCF_051106095.1 of Pogona vitticeps. NCBI lineage: Eukaryota > Metazoa > Chordata > Lepidosauria > Squamata > Agamidae > Pogona > Pogona vitticeps. The sequence goes on from NC_135795.1 coordinate 12,964,859, forward strand.
AGTTAAGATCTAGCCAGGGGGCCCTTTTGAAAGAGCCATCCCTCAAAGAGGTAAGGGGGATGGCTTGTAGACAAAGGGCCTTTTCGGCAGCTGCCCCCAGACTATGGAACGCCCTCCCAACTGAAATCCGTCTGGCGCCGACGTTGATGACATTTCGGCGCCAGGTCAAAACCTTCCTGTTCCAGAAGGCTTTTAATTGAAATAACAACTGTGGGTCCTGATGATGGCAATTTTAATTGTATTTTAATTGTATTATAATTGTATTTTAATCATCTTATTGTATTGAATTTTAATTATTGTAAGCCGCCCAGAGACCTCTGGGTAGAGTGGGCGGCACATAAATAAAATAAATAAATAAATAATAAATAAATAAATATAAAGGCCAACCAACAAGATGAAAAAAATCTGATGTCACTTGCAGCTGTCTTTCACGAACATATCAATCTCTAATTTATCATTACAATTTTTTACGATTTTTACAAGATTACACTTTAAATGGTATCTGGCATAACTAAAACTGTCCCTCAGATGACTTCAAAATCACATGTTAGAAATTCCAAGCAAATGTCACCTGTCATATTTTTAAAAATAATCAGATGAAGTCATGATATAAAATCATCGCTCACATTGCACTAAAAAAGGTAATATATCATTTTCAAATCCTGGTGCAAAATATGCTTTTTAAGTGAATACACAGATAAGTTCTTTAGGATGGATGGATCGATCAATGGATGGGTGGATCGATCAATCGATCAGTCGATGTAGCCTTTCTCCTTAAAAAGGACCCAAGGAGGCTTATACCATTAGACAGTATGATAAAGCTAACAACAATAAATTGATAAATACTAAGGTAAGGTAAACGTTCCCCTTGACATTTAGTCCAGTTGTGTCTGACTCTAGGGAGCAGTGCTCATTCCCGTTTCCAAGCCACAGAGCCAGTGTTTTGTCCGTAGACAGTTTCTGTGGTCACGTGGCCGGCGGGACTAGACACGGAATGCCGTGACCTTCCCGCCAAGGTGGTACCTATTTATCTACTCACATTTTTACATGCTTTCGAACTGCTAGGTTGGCAGGAGCTGGGACAAGCGACGGGAGCTCACTCCGTCGCGTGGATTCGATCTTACGACGGCTGATGTTCTGACCTTGCAGCACAGAGGCTTCTGCGGTTTAACTCGCAGCGCCACCACGTCCCTTCCTAATACTAAGAAGATCAAACAATTACCACACTAAAACAGTAAACAAAAGCAACACCAAAACACATTTGAAGCCATAAGCCATCCATTTAAAATCCCACTCCGGTAGCCGGTCACTCAGGCACAGCTGCCTTGAAGAGAAAGGTCTTCTCCTCCTTGTTGAAGGACAGCAAAATTGGCATCATGGGGCTTCCTGTTGAGCTGAAGCTGTACACACTCTTTTCCACATTCTAAAATATGAAGGTGGCAGGTAGTTTTAGGCCTCTCCCCTTCGTTCGTTCGTTCGTTTAGTCATTTAGTTGTGTCCGACTCTTCGTGACCCCATGGACCAGAGCACGCCAGGCCCTCCTATCTTCCACTGCTTCCCGGAGTTGTGTCAAATTCATGTTGGTTACTTTGATGACACTGTCCAGCCATCTCATCCTCAGTCGTCCCCTTCTCCTCTTGCCATCACACTTTCCTAACATCAAGGTTTTTTCCAAGGAGTCTTCTCTTCTCATGAGATGGCCAAAGTACTGGAGCCTCAGCTTCAGGATCTGTCCTTCCAGTGAGCACTCAGGGTTGATTTCCTTTAGAATTGATAGGTTTGTTCTCCTTGCAGTCCAGGGGACTCTCAAGAGCCTCCTCCAGCACCACAATTCAAAGGCATCAATTCTTTGGCGGTCTGCTTTCTTTATGGTCCAGCTCTCACTTCCATACATCACGACAGGAAAAACCATAGCTTTGACTATTCGGACTTTTGTTGGCAAGGTGATGTCTCTGCTTTTTAAGATGCTGTCAAGATTTGTCATCGCTTTCCTCCCAAGAAGCAGGCGTCTTTTAATTTCGTGGCTGCTGTCTCCATCTGCAGTGATCATGGAGCCCAGGAAAATAGAATCTGTCACTTCGTCCATGTCTTCCCCTTCTATTTCCCAGGAGGTGATGGGACCAGTGGCCATGATCTTAGTTTTTTTGATGTTGAGTTTCAGACTGTTTTTTGCGCTCTCCTCTTTCACTCTCATTACAAGGTTCTTTAATTCCTCCTCACTTTCTGCCATCAGAATGGTATCATCTGCCTTTCCCCTACTCATCACCAAAGCCTAGTTTCCATCACTATGAATAACCTTATGTTTACACTCCACACGGCAACATCTGCGTTGCAATGATGTCCACTAAGAGAAAATACTGCATGGGAGTCAGGCCTGGAGAATCAGCAGGGGTTACAGAAGCAGGGGGGCATTGATTTAAATACAAGGCCAAAAAAAAAGCAACTTCCCTACAGTTCTGTTGGCTTAATACGGCACAGTTCTGGGACTTAAATCAATTGTTTGTCTGCTGGTTTGTTAAATGGAAACTCTGCCTTTCTGGCAACAAGTGACACTCAGAAGTGTTAACATTCATAAAATCAAACTAATAAAAAACCTAAATCAATGAAAGGCCTTAGAAGTGCCATGAAAACCCCTTTTTAAAGGTTTAAAATGCAATTTAAAAGGCATCAATAAAAGATAACACCCAGCTAATTAAAGCCAACAGCGCAACTTAAATGCCAAAAGGCTGGTCTAAAACTGCAAAACCCGAATCCTGTGGGAGCTGCGTTGAGAACAAGGCTTTGAGCCTGTTTAGCACTCTGCTATTCGTGGCATTTCCTAATATAAGTCATGGGGGGCATGGGTTGAAAGAGTCCTGATTCCAGGAATTTTTACATTGTGTGTGTGTGTGTGTGTGTGTGTGTGTGTGTGTGTCTGTGTGTCTGTGTGTCTGTGTGTCTGTGTGTGTCTGTGTGTCTGTGTGTCTGTGTGTCTGTGTGTGTGTATGTGTGTGTGTGAGATCAGTGGTCCGGAAACAGGGGTAAATTACCCCAAATGGGGTAAAAATGAAAATCCTGGGGGTAATGAGGACATGACCCTAATCCCCTTCCCTCCTCCTCCTCCTCCTCTTCTGCCCAGAGGGGGGTCCCCGGCTGCCCAATAGCTCCCTTCCTGCCCTCCCCTTCCCCAGTCCAGCTGCAACTGAGCCATGGTGGCTGACGATGGGACCCGGTCGGCGACATATGGCAGCTGAGCAGCGCTGGTGGGGCTGGCTATGGAGGAGAGCGAGGCTGGGGAGAGTGGTCAGAGCATCCCGGCCAGGAGAAGCCTCTCATTCCAGTGCCTGGAGAGGTGGATCGTGGCAGAGGGGGGCGGTTGAGCCTCAACAGTGGCCTGGGCCAGGCTGAGCCTCCCATCGCTGGAACGCCATCGCTGCCCCATGCCCCGTCGGGTGGCAGCGGCGCTCACCCGGCTGTGCAGCTTCCTTCGGTGGTGCCTCCATGGCGACCAGCTGGGCCTGGTGGAGCCTCTCGCCCTCTGTGCAGCAGCTGTTGCAGCACTTCGACGCCGAGGCCCAATGTGGCTGCCCCAGCGAGCAGCTGCTGGAGCCGGTGCCAGAGCGGGGGGCAGCATTGGACGCCCCAGGCAGGCGAGCCACCTGCTGCTCTTCGACGGCCGCCCAGGAGCCTCCTACCAGCGGAGAAAGGGAGCCGCCCCCACAGGGCCAAGGACTGAGCGCAGCCCTGCCAGGCGGAGGTGGAGGAGGAGGTGGCAGCACAGGTGTGGGTGGCGATGCTTCGGCGGCAGTGCTCGACTGGCTGAACATGACCGAGATCCTTCCTTTCAAATCAAGGGGGTAATGTCGGCGTATATAAATTTTTTAGGGGGGGAAAGGTAAAAAAGTTCCCTGACCACTGATCAAGATGCTCTCTCTGAACACACACACACACAATCACAAAGATAATGTAAAAATTCCTGAATGAAACATCATTAAGTTTTTTTTTTCTCTTGTTTAAAAGATAACAGATATTTTCTTCCACAATCTAGGAAGAGTTCTCTAGGGATGGAATTTCTAGATGTTCTGAACTACGAATACCATCATTCTCCATTTGGGGAGCATTACTTGCCTTACAGACAGGACCAACACTTAACTATGAGGCACCTGGGAGAAAGGCTTAGATTTGAAGGCTTTGAAGCTTGGCTAGGCCAACTTCCACCCACTTGTCCTGATCAGAAAGAAATCTCCCATCTGACACCAAGGCAGGAACAGGAAGCTTGGGTGGAACTAGGCCCAGCTAAGCCGCAGGGCCTTCTTGTAATGTGGGGTTTTTCTTCCAAATACATCATTTTTGGGTATTTGCAATTTTCCCAAAAGGGTAGGCAGAACTCCCAGAATGGAGAACAATTGTATTTGCCCTTAGAGAATCTGATATCTAAAGTTCTCTTCCCCTTGCAAGAAAGTTTTTTCTGCAAACTATTCAAGTTTAGGAGATCTGAAGCCATGCTGATCTCTTTGATCCATCAGCCATACTTCTGTGGTTGCTCTGTATACATATGTTGCTTCACAAAGTAAGAGGTTCAAGTTTTGCACAGATAGTTTGTGCAAATTGCAGAAACTTCCGTTGGTTGCGGGGGGCTCTCCTTGTCGTTTTCTTGTACTAAAGACAGGGAATCTCACAAAACAGAGTTGTAATATGTGTGGTGTAAAAGCAGGTAATTTCTCAGGAGGCCTAGCATTCTCTGCAGAATAAGTAATTTGCAGGAATTCATCACAAACAGGCCCAGATCCTTTTGTGTAGTTCTGCTGGTGGTGTTAACATTTGGAGACAAATGTCACACAACTCACATGTAGCTGGTAATATCTACAGCAATCTCTTAACTAGAGGCAATTGAACTCCCAAAGTTTCCTTGTTTGTAGTCCTCCCTCTTAGGGACGTGGTGGCACTGCAGGCTAAACTGCAGAAGCCTTTGTGTGCTGCAGGGTCAGAAGACCAAGCAGTCGTAAGATCGAATCCACGCAATGGAGTGAGCGCCCGTCGCTTGTCCCAGCTCCTGCCAACCTAGCTGTTCGAAAGCATGCAACTGCAAGTAGATAAATAGGGACCACCTCGGTGGGAAGGTAACAGCGTTCCGTGTCTAAGTCGCACTGGCCATGTGACCACGGAAGATTGTCTTTGGACAAAACGCTGGCTCTATGGCTTGGAAAAGGGGATGAGCACCGCCCCCTAGAGTCGAACACGACTGGACAAAAATTGTCATGGGGAACCTTTACCTAAATGCAAAGTAAAAAGGGCAAATATCCTGCTACACAATGTAGGATATGTGAATAAATCACAATTTTCAGCCAGCCAGAATCTCTCTGTGCTTCCAGTGTTTGAGTCCTGATGCAGATAGAAAACCGCTGATGCCTTAGAAAATTTACTGCAAATGGTTAGTAGGGATACCGCAAGAGATAACACAGCAAGAGGAAACATACATGTGTCTTTCCATTCTGAGTCCAGGTATGGTCCCTGTTGAGTCGGAGCACCATACCAATGACTGGTTCTCCTTCATGTGGCAAAGGAGCTACATGATTTATTTATTTTTATTTATTTTATGTAATGTCGATACTGCCTGACTTAGTGAAAGGTCACTACTTTGGGTGGTCTACATAAAATCACTGAAATACGGGAATGTTAGCTCTACCAATCCTCCAACCCTGACCCCACAAAAAGTGACATTAATACAGAACCCAAGCAAGATCGATGGAGCAAATAGGTACTTATAACCATAATGGATAATTATGGGTCACAAATTAACCTCAGGGAAGTATGTTGTTGAAAGTCCCTCTATACAGTTCTACCTTTGCTAGTTAGGCATCCTTCAGTCTCGAAAGACTATGGTAGCGTGCTCTGTATGGAGGGCTTGGAACAGCGCCTAGTGTGGCTGAGAAGGCCGATTCGAGAGTGACAGTCCCTTCCACACTGAAGACAAACCCAGTCTGTCCCCTGTCCGGCTCCCTGGTTTTGCTGCTTATGTGACTTCCTCTTTGCCTCGGCCTGCTGAGCAAGAGTCTCTTCAAATTGGGAGAGGCCGTGATGCACTGCCTGCCTCCAGGCTGAACGGTCAGATGTCAGGGTTTCCCATCTGTTGAGGTCTATTCCTAAGGCCTTCAGATCTCGCTTGCAGATGTCCTTGTATCGCAGTTGTGGTCTCCCTCTGGGGCGCTTTCCCTGCACTAATTCTCCATAGAGGAGATCCTTTGGAATCCGACCATCAGCCATTCTCACGATGTGCCCAAGCCAACGTAGACGTCGCTGTTTCAGTAATGTATTCATGCTGAAGATTCCAGCTTGTTCTAGGACTGCTCTGTTTGGAACTTTGTCCTGCCAGGTGATGCCAAAAATCCGTCGGAGGCAACGCATATGGAAGGTGTTCAGCTTCCTCTCCTGCCGTGCACAAAGGGTCCAGGACTCACTGCAGTACAAGAGTGTGCTTAGAACACAGGCTCTATAAACCTGAATCTTCGTATGTGTCGTCAGCTTCTTATTGAGCCATACTCTCTTTGTGAGTCTAGAGAACATGGTGGCTGCTTTCCCAATGCGTTTCTCCAGCTCGACATCTAGAGAGAGGGTGTCAGAGATGGTTGAGCCGAGGTACACAAAGTCATGAACAACCTCCAATTCTTTGCTAGTGTCCTGAAAATTAGGAGGATGTGAGGACGGAGTACCTCCAATAGAAGCCTATTTCACAAGGATGGGGCCACAACTGAGGAGGCCTCCTGGGCCGCCCAACGAGTTATTATAACATAATCATTAAAGGGATGTTGATTTGTGTTTTTGAACTACAGCTCCCAGAATTCCCAAGGTAGCCTTCCATTCCAATATGATGTGGAGAGGGACATAGATATGAAAAGCAGGGATGAGGATTTGAAGCGCAACGTTGTTTATCTTGTGGTTTCATGTGCTTTCTTGTTCATTTACTTGTTTTTGCTTATCTAGCCAATTTTCACAGAAACTGTGGACGGCTTACTGTAAAATGGCCAATAAGATGCTACTAAAAATAGCAGAATAAATTATCTTCTACTTATCTGGATCAGATATAATGTTCATCTCTATAAAAATGTTTTTATTATGTCTAGGCAATTTGGATAAGCTTACAGTGGTGCTCTTGATTTAATGGAGAAGCATTGGTTTGGATTTTTCCTTACGTGCTTAAGTTTATTGTGTCCGTGCCTTATAATGAGATTTTGAAGAGTCCTTAACGGGCAGAGGTGCACCCTTTAAGAAGGGTAAGCAGTCTGATGCCCTCACGACTTTTTATACTTCACTTCCTGTCAACTCTATCCAACACAGATAGTGATTGGGGGTTATGGGGGTTCTCATCAAAAACATAAGAGGACACCAGCTGTTTATCCTTGTCCTAAGATATGTAAGATTCAAGGTTTCTCAAAAAGTCATAAAGTGCCACTCTAAACAGCAATTATCCTGGCCTGGATTGGTCTTGATTGTGCTAAACATAATCTAGGTGCTTGCTTGCTTGCTTGCTTGCTTGCTTGCTTGCTTGCTTGCTTGCTTGCTTGATTGATTGATTGATTGATTGATTGATTGATTGTGGTGATCCTTGAACGCATATGCAAGGATCAACTACACCACACCTCAAAAACCCCTGTTTAGCACAATCAAGATCTTCTTTCCCTTTAAAGGGAAATATCTCATCAATCTTCAGAAATGGAAAGAATTATTTATTTCTTTTTAGTTGCTACTAGCGTATCAGGCCTGGCGTGGGGTCACGAAGAGTCGGACACGACTTAACGACTAAACAATAACAATGTATCAGGAATGCTTTGGAAGGTGGGATTTTTTTAAAACCTTGTTAAAGCATTGTTGATGCACTGTGTCAGTTAGCATTAATTAAAAATAACTGGAAAGCTTTGTCTCTCTTCCCCTCCAAAGGCAAGCATCAAAGAAGCTTCCCATTTCTCAAGACTGTTGAGTGGCTTCACCAAAGGGATAGCCATGCAGCTGCTTTGGTTCAATCCCAGAAATCACACACACTGGAACCAAACCAAAACAGAGATCTTACTTGGACCAAAAGAACCCAAGTAACCTCTAACAGAGACCCAAAAAGGTGCAGGTAGTCATCAGTCAGAGGTTTGCAATGACATGTACTGTATACAGAACTTAACGACTAAACAACAACGCAGAACTACTAACCCTTCATTCTAACTATGGATGTCGTTGAGGGGCATTCATTTTTGTTCTCTTTTCATCATCATCATCATCATCTTAGAACTGCAGAGCTGGAATGTTTTCCTGTTCTTTGTTTTTGTAGCATGGAAATCACAGAATTTCAAAGATGTCACATAGCACATAAAATGTGTGTTCTTAGGATGATGCATCAAGCAAAATACTCCATCTCTATACATAGCTGCGAACATGATAAAACTCAAACTGGTTTCCCAGGTTAAGTAGCAAGTTAAGATGCATTTATTCTTTTGGTAGAGGAGGTGTGTAAGGACATAATTTCCTTCAATTCCACCTTTTCCCTCAATCCTTATTTGTAGGAATCCTTATAATTATTCTTGATTGGCCTTGAAAAGGCAATCAGCACAATCCGGAGTTAAACATTAAATGTGGAGCATTAGCTCTGCCAGAGGAGTAATTACCGAACGCATACGGAAATGTCAATACTTGGCAACACAGGCTGTCAGTAAACCAACGCTCGGTACTTTGTTCTTGAACTAATTAAATGGGTTGGTGGAGCAAAAGTGGGTGAGGATGTTCAGAAGAGATTGAACTAGTATGTTTTGTGGTAAGAATGGAATTCATTTGGGAGCAATGTAGAGAATATAGCTCTTCTGAAGAAACCAATATCCCATCTAAGTCCTAGCCTGCTTAGCGAAACTGCTGCATCGTGTGCATTCAGATCCCTGGTGCCATAGTTAGAGACCCTCTGTTTTGTTCACTGTACAATAGACCATCTTCCACAACAGTCCACTGGGATTTTGTCATCTTCAAGATTCAGTTCAAATCCTAATCCAGTGATTTGCAATAACTTCATTTGGTTCACACCAATTCAGAGATTTGCAGATCACAGCTTGGAAATCCAGCTGTTCATGCCTCCCACTGGAAATCAATAAAACCTCAGTTTCAAAGTTCTAAATTTTTCTTTGGGATGCTCCTATTTTTTGAGTTGCCTTATGGAGTGCTGAATTGGATTGTTGTACAATATCTACTGTTGCACTCTAGTGCAGCAATAATTAAGCTGACTCAAATGCTGGCAAATAGATGGGGGAGTTTCATGCTGTATGTCTTCAAACTATGGTCATTTTCTAATGGAATTATGATTGGTAGATGAGTTGGTGTCTGTGGGAATGTCTGTTTGTGCGTGTGTGTTGCAGAATTCTAAAACAAAATTCAGTATATCTGTATTTGACTCTTCACAAATGAGCCACACTGCCTCGTATCAGAAGATTAGGTACATGGGGTTTTGTGCAAGAGTAGCCTTAATGGGTTTAGGAGAGCAGTTCTGAAATATGTCAATTCATGCACCAAACTCCTTCACATTATATAAAGAAGCAACATAATGATCTATTGTACTAACCAACTGAAATGGCGGTGGATGTTAGACAGGGTTACATGGATTTCTCAGTTTTGATTTCACAGTTTCTCATTTTACAATGCAAGTCGACTTTGTCCCATCGCTGCATCAGTCTGCAATTTTTAAAAATGCTTGCACAGTAATTTAAATGCGTTTTCATTTCTCTTTATTTACATAACTTTGATATGATTTTGCGTAGCATATGCACTTTTCAAAGCAATTTCAAGTAATATATTGCATTGTGTAAGTTATTGTTATTCATTGTTACTCCTATACACTTTTGTGCTTTTTTAATAAATTGGAGAGCTACATGCAAAATTCAGGGAAGTGTGAGCATCAAAGAACTTTGTTTTGGTTTAGAAAGAACAAGGAAAATGCAGTGTGGTCCCCGAGATTACACAAATGTAAGAGTGGCTGATATCTTTTATTGGACCACTCTTCCTTTACAATTTTTCAATGTACAATTTTCCAATGTACATTTTTTCTGCACTATTTATAAACGGATTATGCTAAGCCTGGATAAGTGGAATTTTCTCCACAAAAGCTTTCAATTTGTTTGATTTTTAGTGGTCCGATAAAAGGTATCACCCACTCTTACCTTTGGTTTGATTTGTGACTAGAGATGGGCATGAACTCCTGGTTCAGTGGTTCACCGCAGTTTGTCTACTGGCCACCTAGCATCTCACCACCACCCCTCCAGCAGGCACCCACTAGGAGGCAAAACCTGGAGGAGGTAGACTATGGAAGCCAGGGCACTGTTTCTGAGTGGACACTCTCTAGAGAGTGCGAGGCACCAAACCGCAGATAAACTGTGTAGCCGGTAAATGAACTTCTATGAACCACTGAACCGGCAGTTGGTGTCCATCTCTATTTTGGTGTTAATTGGGCAAAGTAATATAAAGAAAGTTCTCAAAGACCTCTCCCTTGAGCCACCTGGTTGAAACTGCTAATGAAGGTGGCAGTTCTGGGACATGAGACATCAAGTGATACTTGGTCCTAGGACCTAGTTGGTCCTCATCCAAGCAATGAAGCATCCCTTACTCATCTGTTTCTCTGATATAGCCAGATGAAATGGGTGCTGGTGTGAGAGGAGGCAGTTCTCGGATGGGGGAAAGTCAAAAATTCTCAGCCCCTTCTTTTGGTCTTTTCCAGCTCTACAAATTCTATGATTCCTCCTTTACCAGCCAGCCCACTCCTTAAGGTCTGATGGAGAGGCCCTTCTGGGCTAAGATCCAAAGGTATATTTACTTCCATATCAGTTCCACTGACATTTTGATATTGAGTCAAAATATACGGAAACTGAACATTCTCAGCTTCTCTCTCAACTCTCGTTCTTTCTGTGTATATAGAGCTTAGGGTGTGTTTCTGTACGCAACGCCAGCAGAATCTACCCTTTCTTTCTCACCCTCTGTAGACCTCCAAAGGAAATTTCTAGGGCGCATGGAGAATCCCACCACTAGATCCCAGGCTCATTGACTGAGTTATGGTAGAGTCATGATTGATGGGTCCTAAACTGTAGAATTCTTTGCCTCAGAAGACCAGACTGGGTACTCACCTTGATGGCTTTTTACCGCAAGGTGAAGACCTTCCTGGGTTGTACTTAAATTGGTTTACTGTATCTATTCTTGTTGCTGCTGCTGCTGTTTTCATAGTGTTGCACTGTGTTTTAATTGTTAGCTACCACTAGTGATGCATAAGCACCAGAGGGAACAGAGAGAAAAAAATTTAATTGAAACACACATAAAATAGGCCCATTCTGCAGAGGCTAAGAGCCACAGTGAGAGAACAATTATTCAAAGACTTTTAGCCTCTATGTAATGGCTGGCTGGTGGTCCTTTGGTTTATATAAAAATTTAAGTCTACCCTTCTCATATTTACAAGCCCATCATAGTAACTGCTACAATTTCACCTTGAACTGAACAAACTCTTTCTCTCTCTCTTTCTCTTTCTCTCCCTCCTTGCCCCACCTCCTTCCACAGCTAACATTTTGACAGTCATCATCCTGTCACAGTTGGTGGCTCGGCGGCAGAAATCCTCCTATAATTACCTTCTAGCTCTAGCAGCTGCTGACTTGCTGGTCCTCTTTTTCATTGTCTTTGTGGACTTCTTACTGGAAGACTTCATCCTGAAGAAGGAAATGCCAGAGATCCTGGACAAAATCATTGAAGTCTTGGAATTTTCTTCCATACACACTTCCATTTGGATTACTGTACCACTGACGATTGACCGGTATATTGCGGTATGCCACCCTCTCAAATATCACATGGTTTCTTACCCAACGCGTACCCGGAAAGTCATTGTAAGTGTTTATATCATTTGCTTTCTGACCAGCATTCCTTACTACTGGTGGCCCAATATTTGGAAAGCAGATTACACAAGTACGTTGGTTCATCACATCCTCATTTGGTCCCACTGCTTCACGGCCTACATAGTACCGTGCTCAATCTTCTTTGTTCTGAATTCAGTCATTGTGTACAAGCTTCGACAAAAGTGCAATTTCCGATTGAGAGGGTACTCCACGGGGAAAACGACCGCCATCTTGTTTACAATAACCTCAATTTTTGCCATACTGTGGGCGCCAAGGGTTATCATGATCTTATATCACCTGTATGTCACACCAATAAACAACAGCTGGTCCATCCACATCGTCTCTGACGTTGCCAACATGCTAGCTCTGTTGAACACCGCCATCAATTTCTTCCTTTATTGTTTCATTAGCAAGCGATTCCGCACGATGGCAGCTGCGACGCTTAAGGCTTTCTTTAAGTGTCAGAAGCAACCTGTTCAGTTCTATACAAACCATAACTTTTCAATAACTAGCAGTCCCTGGATATCCCCTGCCAACTCTCACTGTATCAAAATGCTTGTTTACCAATATGATAAGAATGGAAAGCCTATAAAAATATCGCCATGATCGTCACTCGGAAAGTCAACTCTGAATGCGAGTGGTTTTCAAGCTGTTGCATCCATGGGATGTAATTGCCAAAATGGTTATGGCACTGAGCAGCCATTGGATTTCCTTTCTCCCCGAGAGCCAGAAGATCCGTAGGCTAGAACTGTTGTTAACAGGAGCCTTAGGTCCTGAGGAGAAACATGGAGAGGGCAGCTTCACCTCCTTTAAGGCACGTTGCAACATGAATACCCTTCGGGAATCGCCAGTTTCAACTCTTAGCACTGTTGCCAGGCAAACATATTGGTGAAAAGCTATAGTAATGCACACCAGCAACTGTGAATCCATTGACGTTCGATCAAAATACACTGAAGGCAGACCTTCTCAACTGTGCTCACCCCCTCTCCCTCTCTCTCACCATATATGGAGATAAATAAATATACCTGGAAAAGATGTTTTGCGCTGTACACCTTTGGTTGTTTCCTTTCTTTTGCCTCACCTTTCAGTTCTGTTTTGGATTCCTACAGCACAGGTTTCCTGACACCTGATGAAAGGAAGAGAGCCATCTTCAAAGTATTTGTACAATGCATGCTCTTTGAGCCAGACATGGAAGGCAGCTTCTCAGCTATAGCATGCAAAGCAATGGAAAACCGGTTGCACCTCTTTGTGTAAACCCAGGTGTTGCATTTTCCACAGAGTCCAAGACCATTCAGGAAAGGAGAGGAGGACCTGCATTGAGCAGAGAACAAACAAAACCTGGGCATCTCTTTTTAACCTAGGACCTTTCGGAGTCTCATAGCCAGGCCTTCCCAGGTGCTTCGTTCCCTGCTTGGACATTGAATATTTTATAATTTTTATGGTGTCTGTACGCATGTCGCTGCAGGACATAGCTGGACCTTCCTCGGATAAATTGGTTGTTCATACACTTCTGCAGAAAGAAGAGTGTGATGAAGAACAGGGACGGGGCGGACACATGAGTTCCAGTACATATTTGTTTCTCTTTAAAAGTTACACACAAACACACAAGACTATTTAGAAGAGACCTCCCAACTGTCCCGTGATGGGGCTGTTACAGTCATGAAGCAGACCTAAGCCAGCAGGTCTTCAAAAATGTGGATTTTACACACTGAGGAAAGAGTGTCGTAACTAACACTGGCGTCGTGAGACATCCTGGGAAACGTAAAGGAGGAAAAGTATTTTATTTATATATTGCATCTTGACGTTGAAAGATTCTCACAAACAGTTCGTGCTTGCCTTAAACAATATGAAATATATTGCCCTTTGTATGGTGACTGCTATCCTATGTGTGAAATTCTGGCCAAATGGTTCATTCCACTCACGTGCCTATTACGTGAGCCCTGATCCCACAACGTTTTGCTTTTAGGAACTGTGGTCTGCAAAGACCTAGAAATGGAATGCAGGAGGCAAAGCAATGCAGAAAAGTGCTAAAGGACAGAACTCATGTAGCCAAGCACCGGGTAAAATACAGCTAGAATAGAAAGGCATATTTCCAATCCCGTTGCACAGGGAGACAGACTGAGGGCAATAGAAGGGTACCCATGGATGGTTAGTAAATCTCCATTTCCTCAGAAGGTAATGAATTCACGCTAATGAACATGAGCAGAGAAAAACTGCGAGATCAGATATCAGTTCTGCCTGAGATTGTCATTGCTTTTGACTTAAAAAAGCAAACAGCCCCCATTCTCCATCATGTTTCTCTCAGGCCGGAATGAAAGCTGTAGCTTCGAATCAAACAGCTTGGTCACAATTGCCACATTGCCAGTACGTCTGAGAGAATCAAACTGAGGCGGCCCTCACCCTCATACACCCCCCACACACACACAATTGAAGTTGACCCAGTAACCACAGGAGAAGCACAAAATGGAAGGACGTCACAGATTCTTTGCTTGGAAATATGTATCTTTGAACCGACCAGGGCTTATTACTGACTAGACACACACAGGCTTGCTCTGTTGATTTCTGATTCCCCACTCTCCACCCCTATTAAACCTTTGAGCCTGTTTTCAAATTAAGCACGTTGGGAGGCTTTTTGCAAGAGGTTCGTATATTTTAAAATAAGAGACATTAAGACTTTTTCTACTACTATTGCAGGTTTCAGAGTAGGACTGCATGGAATGGCACACTGTGAGTTTTGTATTTTTCACAAAATTGCTTCTGTCACCACCCTGTCTTTAAACTCTGCCCAGTGGACTGAAAACAGCTGCCGAAGGAACAATGCCTCTGCTTTGTAGAAGTGTGTATCTTTTCTGTAGATATTCGATCGTTGTCTTCTAACAAAGGCAACTGCCAGTGACTGGGAAAGGTGGCAGCCATCTTTAAAGGTGGCAGCCATAAAAAATTTCCTAAACTACAAAAACAACAGAACATCGCTTTCCTGGAAAAGCAAAACTGGAGTCCCACATCAGTTCATTTCCCACTGTAAAATAGTTTTGCCTCATTCTTCGCAGAACACAGGCATAACAAAACCATCAGTTTCAAGACACCTGGAATGCTAGGAAAATATTCCTTCTATTTGGTGCAGCTTTTGTGGCCATTGGTTGGTGCTTCTAAGCCACCGTGGCCTTTTTTTCTTGCCTTCATCCATTGCCCATCGCAAATTGATCCAGTCACGATTCTCTTGCTTGGCTTGACCCATGAATGGCCATTTCTGACAAAGGGTACAATATGGCTTTCTCAGGTAACATCCCTGACATTTGAAAATTAAACTTTTATTCCTACTATAACCCAATGCTCATCTCACTCCTCCCAGGGGGGCACAATTGCTTATTCCCCATTGATGCTAATACCAATATTTACTTCTCAAATACCGGCATGTGGTTTCATGGAGGGAAGTCCTACTAGCAGGATTTTATTGGCACATATGCACATAGACCGTCTTAGATGAGAATTGTGTTCCATTTTTTTTTTGACAACTCTGCTTCCAAAAGAAATTAGAAATGGGATGGGGGGGAAATGATGAATTTTATTTTTAAAATGAAATGAAAAAATCATTTGAGCAAAGGGATTGGAATCCTTAGCCTGGAGAAGTCTTGTTTTGAATCTTTGGACATTCAACTGTGTTTGTGATCTCACATTTGTGTAGTCAATTTTTTATCCCTGAAAGGTGCCTCATCTTTAGACTTGTATGGCCAGCAGGCATGTAAAACATTATCCTCTCCAGGCAGGAAGTCAAGGATAGCAGATATGTTAACAATTTCATTCAGTTCATTTAAGATCATTGTCACAACAAGGATTTGCCAAAATGTGCAAGTTTATCTTAGAAGGGTGATGGAAAGAATTTGAGGTGATGTAAAACTGAATGCTAGGGTTGTGTCTGTCTTGACCCTTAAGTCACTCTGCAATGGATCAGATTTAAGCATGACTTACTGAGCAGTGACACATGGGCTTATTGCTATTGGTCATACATGCAGCTGCATCTAGCATACAGTATCTGCAGATATTCGAGCCAAGGTAGAAAAAAGTCATGTTTTCTGCCTATGTGCAAATGATTTCTGATAACAGAGGCAATACAGCTTGGTGGTTATAAAAGTGCATTTTATCCAAATAGCTACAGTTTTCTTTCTCTGTCTTTTTTAAATTCACTTGCATGCACTTTTGTGTGCATTTTTTTAATGTATGCATTTTTATATGCACATTTTCCATTGACTAAAGCATATTTCTTAGGCAAGATGTGTGCCGTTCCATCTTGAGTCTTGCAAATTTTGAAGGGGGTATTTGCTTCCCAGCTTCAAAAAGTTACTCCACAGAGTACAACTTGCCGAATACCCTCAAGCTTTGCACTGATAGGTAGACTTTCTGAAGACTTCTGGCATTTGTGACCCAGGATACGGAACCTTTCCATTTTCTGACATTTCCTTACAAAAGTCCAAAGCTGATGGGTTACTTTTCCATCATTAAGTAAGCCTTACAAGTTAAGTAAGGAAGATTCAAAACTGGCCATCCATTTTCAGTCATCAAATGTGTGTGTGGCAGGTTTCAAGTTCTATCCATGTGGCTAAGAGGGCGACAGAAGGGAGGGATGTTTTAGCCATTCTTCTGCATCAGACATGTGATGTATATATTTGGAATATTATTGCAATAAGAAGTGAAATGTGGTGGCGCTGCAGCCTAAACCGCAGAAGCCTGTGCTGCAGGGTCAGAAGACCAAGCAGTCATAAGATCGAATCCACGCGATGGAGTGAGCGCCCGTCACTTGTCCCAGCTCCCGCCAACCTAGCGGTTCGAAAGCATGCAAATGTGAGTAGATAAATAGGGACCACTTCGGTGGGAAGGTAACAGCATTCCGTGTCTAAGTCACGCTGGCCATGGGACCACGGAAGATTGTCTTTGGACAAAACGCTGGCTCTATGGCTTGGAAACGGGGATGAGCACCGCCCCCTAGAGTCGAACACGACTGGACAAAAATTGTCAAGGGGAACCTTTACCTTTACCTTAAGAAGTGAAATGAGAATGTTAGCTGACAAAATAAGGCACAAGGATCTTATTGCTTTATTCCAGCTTTGAATGTTACAGAATGTACACCTTATCTGATTCTGAATTTCTTGCTCCTCCACATTTTATAGCTTTTGTCTTGAAACAGATATTAACCAAAGTTTATCTTTGAGAGGCTGTATATTCTTAATGTTGGATAAGTGCTGTATCATAATTTATTTGCCATTTACTTGATGGAAGGCTGGATGGAGGAGTTAAATCACTGTATACATCAAAGCTCAATATGCACTTGTGGGTTTTAGTTTGTTTCTTCTTTATGTTGTTTTTGGGAAATGGACTGGAGGGATTCAACTATTTATATTCAACATTTATCTCAGCAATCCTATAGATGCAACTGAATGCTCTGAATTTTTAAATAACAAAAAAGCATTAAAACTTTCTATGTGGAAATCAATTGCCATATACTTTTCCTAATAAGAATACATAAAGAACTGCCTTGGTGTTTGCATTATGGGGGGCTGTGTGTCCCTTCATTTTTTACGATGACCTCCTTTAACTACTATTTCTAGAATGATAAGGAGATGCATGATTTTGTAAAAAGTTGATGTAACCTGGAGGGGGCTCAGAATTATTGAAGACCATCTTGTTTTCTCTTCATAAATGAGTGTTGATTCACCACATCTCTGTCAAGCCTTCCAAGATCAACTACTATAGTATCTGAGAGTAGAGAAGAATCCTTTGGATGTACAAGATCAGGTTTAACCCCTGATATTTCCAGGCAAAAGTATGAAGGCAAGAGGAGAAGGGGATGACAGAGGATGAGATGGTTGGATAGTTGTCATCGAAGCTACCAGAATGAATTTGACCCAACTCCGGGAGGCAGTGGAAGACAGGAGGGCCTGGCGTGCTCTGGTCCATGGGGTCACAAAGAGTCGGACACAACTAAATGACTAAACAACAACAACATTTCCAGTTAAAAGCTTAGCTCAATAAGTTAGGCTTCTTACTGTGGACCCAGCAGCTCGGAGTTCGATTCCCCACTGTGCCTCCTGGGAGGAGGGCCAGCCTGGGTGGCCTTGGGCAAGCTGCACAGTCCCAGGAAACCCTCCAGAAGAAGGGAAGGGAAACCACTGCTGAGTATTCTCTAACTGGGAGACCATGAAAAGGATCATCATAAGTCAGAATTGACTTGATGGCACACTATTATTATTATTATTATTATTATTATTATTATTATTATTATTATTATTATTATTATTATTATTATTATTATTATTATTATTATTATTATTATTATTATTATTATTATTATTATTATTATTATTATTATTATTATTATTATTATTATTATTATTATTATTATTATTATTTCTAGTTACAGAGTACGTATTGGGAACCATTCCCCACAGACATCTGTCACTTCAGGGGGAAATTGGTGGTGGTGGACCAAATCAGAGCTGGTGATGGGTAGAAACAAATCCCAAATTAAGGAGTGTTGTAGCTGTTCAGATTTTGTGGGGCAACAGATCCCAGAATTCCACAGCCTAGGAAATTTTGGGGGCTTACTGTCCAACACCACAAATCTAAACAGTTCTAGAGCCCAGAAAAATCTGCAACGTTACCAGACAAGACAGCTCTCACTGTATCTGCCACCCTGTACTTTTCTTTCTTTGAAACTTCATCTCTGCAGGCTGCATGAGAAAGGAGCCACATCAAAGCTTGGAAATTTTTATTTCAAAGAATGTTATTCCTGGAATCCCTCCACCAGCTTGTCTAGGTGATTCTAAGAGTTATAATCCCCAACAGTCACTATTTGAAGTTCTGGACTGCACACAATTAGGGTGGAGAGGGGTATGTAGCCTGCAGGTCCTGTGTCTCTGCTCTCAGAGTCAAATTGGGTATGTCAGATAGGATGTAATGTGAAAGTCCTCTATATAGACTCCTTGAAGACTCCAAGGAAGCCATAATATTGGATTCGGTCAGATGTGAGCATGCCAAACATGCTCCCAACATCTAGGGTGTGGCAACCGCAAATCTGCTGCTGTGCAGGGGAAAAATTGCTCACCAGATGGTTTAATCACAATACCCACTGTATCCAAGGTAGCCCCAGTTGCCATCCTTATATAGTGCTATCCTTCCTGGTTTTAGGCAAAAGAAAGACTGTTTCTTTAAAAACTGGAAGTGATCAAACAGATTTCTGTGCATGCTTTACCATTTGAGATGACAAATAGTAGGGTTGGGTGGGATAGTGATATAATAATAATAATAATAATAATAATAATAATAATAATAATAATAATAATAATAATAATAATAATAATAATAATAATAATAATAATAATAATAACAACAACAACAACAACAACAACAACAACAACAACAATAATAATAATAATAATAATAATAATAATAATAATAATAATAATAATAATAATAATAATAATAATAATAATAATAATAATAATAATAATAATAATAATAATAATAAATGTGCCACCAAGTCAGTTCTGATCTTAAGGAGACCACTTCCAGGGTCTCCTAGGTAGATAGTACTCAGCAGTGGTGTACCAGCCCCTTCTTTTGAAGGCCTTCTGTGACCATAAAGCTTCCCCAAGGCCACATAGTCTCGCTTTTCTCTTTCAAGACACAGTGGGGAATTGAACTCCCAACCGCTGGCTCCAGTTCCAACTTACTCAACTTTTCAACAAGTTCTACACAATTTAGGAGAGTACAAAAATGTCCCCCACAAAACATCTGGCGTTGTTCATCATTGAATCGGGAGAACATCAGTACTCTGATTTCGTTTGAGGCAGCTTCATATTTTCCTAAACGAAATCTTTCAGCATTATCGTCTCACAACTATGACCCTGTGTTTTGCACGTCACCTCCCAGAAGGCCCCACCAGCATGCCCATTAGCAGAGGATTGTGGGAACTAAAGTTCAAAACATCTGAAGAGCTGTATGTTCTTCAAGAACAGACAGGGGAGACAGAACTTTGCACCTTAGACTTCGTAATGGCATCCTTTGTAATGGCTCAAACGTAAACCTTTCATTCTGCTTGTGCTTTAAATAATAGCAATAAGTGCACAAGGTCAAGAGAACGTCTTAAGGGCTCTAGCCTGGAAGCAGTTCTAGAAGTCCCACATGTTTGTATGTTTAAAGGAAAACATTTCATATGGTTTAGAACTCTTGGAATCGTGATCTTTAGAAAAGAACTTGTCCAACTCAGAGCAGGAAGCAGTTTGCTCGTTTTGGTCCAAGATACGCACAAAAAAAATGTCGGGAAGACCAGGAAAGACCTGATTCTCCCCCCTATCAAGTGCCCCAGCCTTCTTTGGCGAGGATGTGTTTATAATTTTCTTTAACGAAGTATAATGTCATGACTGTTGACAACTTGAGTCTGTCTCGCAGAATTATTTCTAAACTCTAATGCGCATATCTTTACTATTTAGCCAAGGGCAGGAAAAGAAAATGCAGCCTGGATCTCAGCCAAAGACTAAAGGCTGGTGGTTGTTTATTTTTGTTTTGTTTTCCTTTTTAAATGCCTTTTTATGATTGTGGAAGAGGGGGAGAATGTGATATCCTGTTACACCCGGCTTACAGCCAAATACTCGCTCTGTGTCTTTGCTTTTGAAAACCAAAATACGACGAACAAAGAATCTTCTTTTCTTTTCTTTTTAAAGGAAAAAGATAAAATTGAAATTTGGGTGCATACAAACCATTCTCCTAATGTGACTTACTGCCTATACAAACCGTAACCTGATATTTTCGTAAGTAGAGACTGCAATGTGTTTGGCAATAGCTGTTTGTATTCTAATAAAATTCTCCGCCGCAGAGGTTGTTTCTGGTGTCACTGATTGATAGAGTGAGGGGCTGAGATTTTACCCCTGACCCTTTCGACTGACAAATATTCAAAGCAGATAACCAGACCAGATAGGTCAACTTTTCAGAGTGAGTGGCTTGCCCCAAGGTTTTTATCAGTCAATAGGATCTGGATGCTGGATGTCCCATCTTCTAGTCCAACTACCACTGAAATTAGATGTTCTTCTTTTCCACTATAGGATGGAATTCCCTTCCACTCCTATTAATAAGAATCCATACTGGTTTCTCTCCCTTACCCTATACCCCCTGGATTTTTTTTTCCTTTAATGCTGTTGGGTTGGGTTTTTTTAATTATCCCTCTGTACAACTAAGACCCTTTGAAGAAAAGAACATGAAGGCTCTGCATTTACATTTCTTCCGTGGCTATTGATATTAGTGGCATTCATTCGCTTGACAGCTGGTAGAAGGTCTAATCCAAATTCATCATTGTGTTTGGAAGGACACCCTATTTTTCTGGAGCTGCTGGTTCTGTGGCTCAGTGAAGTCTTGAACCTTTGAACTCCCAGTAGTCTACCCAACATTCTATGGTGGTCCAAGGTTTCCGATTCATACAAATGATTCTATGAGCACAACTCTCTCTTGGGTGCTGTGTGTGGCCACCAGGAAGGCCAATTAAGACAGGTTGTTGGTGCCTTCAGTGAGTACAAACACAGCCATGTTGGGGTAGTGCTTCTCAGCAGGGCCCTATTCCCTGCTCGTGCATTCTTTCAATAAGTTTCAATGACAGATAAATCAAGCTTTAATAACCTGTGAGTTCTCCGAGGAGATACATCTCCTGGAAAAGAAGGAATTTTCTTCATGGTCAGGAAACTAGCACTCCCATATTTCCTGCAGATAGGAAATCCTAACAGGTGAAATGGATGGTGTTTAACCTGCTGTAAATGCAGGCAATCTGTAACGACAGGTAACATTCTTTTTTTTTTTTTGCCCATCCTACGTATACTTAAACCAGAAGCCGACTGAGCTTGTAAAACCTTTAGCTGTTTACTTGTCAAAATGATTCATGTGGCCTTTGCATCCACACAGCCTTTTTCCAAAAGCAGCTGTTTAGTATGGCGAAGAGGACTGAATAAGTGTGTCCAAAGCAGTTATGGCAGATCTCCTGCTGACTTTTCTTTTTTAGCTTTCTCATTCCTTTTTTTTTAAAAAAAAATTAAAAAATAAAAAATAAAAAAGGACACACTCTCAACGCCACAGAGCCCAAGCAGCTTGGCAGACTCAGACTGTTAAATAATAATCATGCTATTACCTCTCTGAAGCTGGATGTGATGGCTCAGCCCATTATGGCAGCATGCAATTAATCCGAGTGCATGCGACACTTTCCAGACACAACAAAGAGGCGCACCAGCACCAGCCCCAGTCCGTCATGGCAAATCAATTGGAACAGATTTACACTGTCGATCAGGGAGGGAGAAAACACATTTTTACAACCTTAAGAAAAATGTGAAAGAAAGATCTGTAATGCTGTTAAGTTCTTGCTGTTCATATTGGTTTCTAATATTTTGCCCCAACCTTTCATGGAATAAGTGGGGAGAATACCCAGGACAGCAATTAACAGAAATGTGAAGCTTTTAAAAAAAATTATAGGCACACACACAAACACACACACATTAAAGAAAACAGAATCATCAAATAGTGTTGCTTTTCAGAGGTTTCAGTGAGAAATGTTCCACCACCACCCGTCATGCAGTACAAACTGCAAACCAAAAAAAACTTTACTGAACATAAATGCCATCAAGAAAGAAGAGTGATAGGGCTGAAGGAGAGTCAGAATCAAAGGATCAACATGAAGAATGATACCACCGCCCTCAACCACCTACCGCAAATTTCCCTCTTCTTATCCTGTGAGGAGGAGTGGTGAATTTGCTCCAGTTCTTAGTCTGAACTTTACAGGAACTATCCAAGGTGATGAACTGTATCCACCAAATGAACTCAACAGCTTGGACAGCTCCTATGAAGTTCAGACTAAAACCTGGTGCAGATTTACCATTTCTAGTCTAGGACATCGACTTCCCCAAGTTCCATTGCCTTGGCTGCAGTTTTCACTGGACTTAGTAGCTTTGGAAAAAGACATGCTTCTGATGGAAATCAAAGCTGCCAGTAAAGATTTGTTGATGTAGGTTCACGTGTCTGCCTGAATTTCTGGATTCTCCCTGAGGGTACAGCCAAGGGAACAGTCTTAATGAGTGGCTACATTTCAAAATATATTGCAACCCCAGTGGTGGTGACCTGCTATCCTGGGTCATGGAGTTTTCCACCGTGATAAACGAAGGCTGTCTTCTGCACATTCACCATAAGCACCCCCTGTTGTTGGAGAGTTACAAGGCAGACCTTGTCCCAATAACATGATCGGGCAGATGAGATGGTGTGGCAATAGATGGCTCACTGAGTATCTCGGCCACAAACTGTTAGGGCAGAGATATTTAACCTGTTGCCCTCCAGTGACCTTGGACAATAATTCCCATTCAGCAAGGGAACAGATTGTTTGCCTTGGTTTAGAAATGACAGTAAATATTGAGCTTGGTAATGGTATAGCAGAGTCTGGCAGGCCTCTCAGTGGTGAAGCTATAATGTTACATGGTTGACTAATGCAGGAGACCTGATCCATCTCAAGGTCAGTACTGGGTAACTGTCTCCCCTTCAGAGATGGACGAATGGCTTTCCCAGTCATGCCACACTATTCTATGCTGGTAAGAGCTCATGGCAACAAGACCCCAAAATCTCTGGAGATCTACAGGTTCTGTGGGCCGCCATACTGCACCTGCTGAAGGAAATGAAAACATTGCCCTCCCATTGAAGATTCTCTCCTTCGCCTGTGAGGGGTTTGGTGTGATTATTTTGGGAGACTAAGAAAAGGCATCAGTCTCCTCATTGCTTTTTCCCAGAGTCAGTGGAGACATCATTTCCACTCCAGTGAGGCCCCTCCTCCATGTGAACAAATCCATTAAGTGCTTCCTCTCATATTTTCAAAGGCATCCCAAAGCCTCTTCATGGGCTTTCATTGGGTCTCCCCTCTACCCTTTTACTGGCTTTGCTGATTTTATGAGAAACCACCCTGAAAACTTAATTGATTCTGGCCTGGTCAGTGGCCAGGATGGGAAACCACCAGACAAGTGTGGAAATGGGCAGGAGTTCTAGACCAGTGATAGAATAATTGCCTTGCATGCAGAATGTTTCCTGATCCTGCCCCAAACCCCAGAGAACCGCTACTAGTCAGAACTGACAGTCATAGAATCATAGCATAATTGACTTGGAAGGGCGCTATAAGGCCATCGGGCCAAACCCCCTGATCAGTGCAGAAATCCAAACCAAAGTACAGTGGTGCCTCGCAAGACGATGTTAATTCCGCGAAAATCACTGTCTTGCAAAAACATCGTCTTGCGAAACACGGTTCCCCATTGGAATGCATTGAAATCTACTTAATGCGTTCCAATGGGGAAAAATCATCGTCTTGTGAAAATCATCCATAGAAAACATTGTCTTGTGAAGCGCAACAGTAATCGCAAAAACTAATCGTCTTGTGGATTAATTGTCTTGCAAGGCACCACTGTACTGTATATCTTAAAGATGGTTGTCCAATTTTCTCTTGAATGCCTCCAGCATTGGAACACTTCCGAAATCATTGGTTCCCTTGTCGTACTGCTCTAACAGAATGACAGTGTGATACTAGGTGCACCAGAGGCCTAATTTAGCATGTCAGCTTCCTGTTTGTCTAAGCTCAGGTACCAAAGCTTTCCATGAGAAGAATAATCAGGTCAAACTGATGCTAAGGACACGATTCCAGGAGGAAGAATCAACCACCAAGATTCAAAACATTCCCTTCCCTCCTTCAATTCTTCAGTCCCCCATCACAGCCATGGTGTCTTGCGAATTCTGGGAGTGGCCAGTGGGAGGGGCGGCATTTGTTAATCGTTCTCAATGTGTTTCATTTTATTTACTGTTTTTAACATACAGTACTTGTTTAATTCTTTTTTAATATTTTGTATACTTCCTGTTTTAACTTTTAAATATTTTAGCTTCACTAGTCTACTAAATATAGAATAAATGTAATTCAAAATGTTGATGAAGAGAAGAATCTTAATGTACTTTTTAATATTTCATACACAAACATGCACACTTATTTTTTATTTATTTATATTTTATTGGATTTCTACCCCGCCCATCTAGACCAAAGGTCTACTCTGGGCGACACACACACACAATTTTAGAAATCTCACACAAATTGCAGGAGAAAACCAAGATGGCCAGATCTACTACTTGAATAGGTGTGAAGGCATTGTGTTCTTCAGAATCTGGATTTGTATCCTGGGTTATTCAATCAAGCTTGTTGTCCTGAATTAGGGTCGCCACCTTTTATTTTTCCGGAGAGGTTTCTTGCCTTTAACACCTCTGTACCAGGCAGATAGTAAGCTCCATGATGGGGATGATTGTTCTTACGGAGTTTGGAGAGCACGAATGAATAAGAAATTAATCTCATTGTATTGTCTGAAGCAATACACTATTATGCATCAGTGTACATTAAAATATTTAAAAAAATTAGGATGGGGGGAGATGCCCCTTTACCTTACATGCACATACACATGAGAGGCTGTGTTGCTCTTCAGGTTGTCTTCTCATGGAAAACTCAGAAAATCATCCCTTTTCATTCTGCCCTTGTCATCCAATAGGTATTCCCCAAGCTCTAGATGAGGTAGCATTGCCCTGTTACAAGATTCACAAAAGTCCCTTTCTCTCAAAAGATGGCACCAATGGAGAGCGATTATTCTGGTCCAAAATGCAATCGATGCAGCCTTCAACCATGTGCAACCTGAAGGTCATAAACGTGCCTCTCTTTGGCTGCCCCCGCAGAGGAGGGACACCCCCACAACATGCCTAGCAGGTCTCCCTCCCGTGAAAAGCCATCCGGACGGGCTTCGTGAAGCAAACACCGAAGCGCCCTCCATGTGGTCGCTATAGCAATGAATGGCTGCCTGCAGGAATCAATAAGCATAATTATAACGCATGTAGAAGCGCTGGCGTTTAACCAGGCAGGCCTGTGATTAAGTCCACGACTTACACCTACTGTTCTTTTAACAACCTAGAGCAGACGCATCCATACACGTGTGCTCACGTGCCTGTATGTGCATGTGTATGTGTGTGTAAGAGACAGAATCATAGAATAATTCAATTCTTTTTTTAAAAAAAGAGAGTCTAGTTTATGCATGTGGGATATTGTGCTTCCGTACCCACAATGCAAAAAGCCAGGAAATGGCCCAGTATTGCTGCACCTTTTCATGCCCACACTGCCAGCAGGAAAAAGTGTGCCAAGCTCCACAGAGCAAAGGGCAGCCCGAATGTTGATGACACCCATGGCAGCCGTTGGTCTACAGCAGTGGTCCCCAACCTTGGGCCTCCAGATGTTCTTGGACTTCAACTCCCAGAAATCCTGGCCAGCAGAGGTGGTGGTGAAGACTTCTGGAAGTTGTAGTCCAAGAATATCTGGAGGCCCAAGGTTGGGGACCACTGCAATACCCTCTTCGGCTCGCTAACATTCACAAAGTGACACCACACAAGGGAAAATCCCAGAAGCTGATTCCTTTTTTCATCGGTTAACCACTTCTTACCCAAACACAAAGCTGTTTTTCAACAAGAGTGAAAGTAGTGAGCAGAAGAGGGCATGCCATAGACGCCCTTGACGGCTGCCATTGGTGTTGTCAACGTTCAGGCTGCTATGTAAAGCCTGGCATCCATTTTCCTGCTGGCAATGTGGGCACAATATTGTGCCGCAACATTGGGTCATTTCCTGGCTTTTTGAATCATGGATACAGAATGTCAGGATCTGGCCCGTACCACCCTGGCAGCTGCAGGATCGGGGCCTGCCTGACCCAGAACTGGCTTGGTGTTTGTAGGTTCAGGCCCTGGCGAGTCTCTTTGCACTCAACACCCTGCGTGGTGGACAGGGACCTGGTGCCCTTGCCGCTGGTGAGAGGCTGCCTGGGATATCTTGGACAGTGACACAGAAGCACGATATCTCACATTCATAAACTGGGGGTATTCTGAAGAATTCAATTTCCTGTTTTTTTAAAGGAGGAGTTGAAATATATACATACACAAGTTCCAACAGAAATTTCCCTCCTGCAGAGTGACCCAACGCTAGAGGATTCAAGAAGATAAATACTTTATTGGTTGATTGCTTAAAACCATAGGTGTTGGTGTAGGTTAGCAGAGTTTTTGTCCCAGTCCAGGCAGTCCAGTTGATTCACAGAAAGACAGCTTCTTCCAAAACCAGTGTATTTACAGTATATACAGAGGTTCAGCAGTACAAACCGGCAGCATGACATTCATTAGAAGAGATCCATACATCTTCTCCACAGGTCCACACGGTTATACACATGCACATTTACATACAGCCAATCAGTGTGGACATTGCATCATCCCAGACTGCATGATTCAGCATTTTGCGCACCTGTCAAGTATGGCTGCTGATTACCGTAGGCCTTGTTCTGCCTCAGTTTATCCTTGACAATAGATTGTCCTTGACAATAGATCATCACAATTTATCAATGACAGCATCAAACGTATGTGCCACTGGTCATATCACAATTACACTTAATAAGAAAGATTTAGGATTTTTGATGCTTGGCACAAATCTTCTTTGCTGCCAGGGCAAATTTTGATACTTGATGGGTGGTATTTACATCCCTGTCCACAAGCAGCATGCAAAGTTGAGCTAAGGGAGAGCTGTCACACAAAGTTCGAAGGATGCCTGCAAGGAATTTGTTCCTGGAGTGATCATATAAAGGACATCTTAACAAATAATGAGAAACATCTTCAACTTTTCCTGATCCACATCTTGTTGTTGTTTAGTCGTTAAGTTGTGTCCAACTCTTCATGACCCCCTGGACCAGAGCACGCCAGGCCCTCCTGTCTTCCACTGCCTCCCGGAGTTGGGTCAAATTCATGTTGGTCACTTTGACGACACTGTCCAGCCATCTCGTCCTCTGTCGTCCCCTTCTCCTCTTGCCTTCACACTTTCCCAACATCAGGGGCTTTTCCAGGGAGTCTTCCCTTGTCATGAGATGGCCAAAGTATTGGAGCCTCAGCTTCAGGATCTATCCTTCCAGGGAGCACTCAGGGTTGATTTCCTTCAAAATGGATAGGTTTGTTCTCTTTGCAGTCCAGGGGACTCTCAAGAGCCTCCTCCAACACCACAGCACCATAGCTCTGAACTTTCACCACAGTAAGTTCAGAGCTGTGAATGCTTTTCTTAGAGGGCTGAGGTTAAATTAACAAAGTAGTCATCCAAACAGAATGATGTTTTATACAAAGGGAAATCATTCTGAATCAGGGTAATTCAGTGTGGGATTTATGATTTGTCTGAAACACCTCCACAGCCTTAATCCCTTTCCTCTGTGCGGTTATATTGCTCAAATGCAATCTACTTGCTAGCTAATTTATGTTCATCCCACGTTTCCAATGAAGCAGGAAGGAGCAAAGTGCAGCCATTGAGATGTTTTTGGATGGGAGTTCCCAGAATTCCTCACCACTCATTTTGCTGGCTAGGGACGATGGGAGTTGTAGTCTAACAATGACTAGAAGGGGACTCTGTGCCCATTCCAGTACTAGAGAAACAGCACTTAAAACAGGCAATAGATATTTCTTAAAGTCTGTTCATGACAAAATCCTCAAAATCATCAATGAACATCAGGACAGATTAAAACGCCAGAGCAGAGAAAAGAATTTAACCGGCATTTGCTGTACAGAGACCTTGTGCTCTTTTTTTTTTCCAAGTACAACCTCACCTGTCCATTATTGTGAAGATTCAAGAGCCCTGGCTATGTCTATCCTGCAGATAATTCAGGAAATGAGGAACCAGGCAAGCCTATTAAGATTGGAATTGGATTCCTAGCACATCTCTAGTCTGATGAGTGATGAGTAATCACCAGCCTTCCAGATGGGGCTTTGACTCTTTGCCAGCCCTATCTGGAAATAAATCTAGGACTTTTGACCTGTAAAGCCTACACTTTACTATGCAGCTACAGCAGTCCTTCATTTAAAGATCAGCCACTATGTCAAGAACATCAGAAAATATCTTCCTTCAGGTCAGATCTTGATCATTCTAGCTCCATACATTGACTGGGAAAAGCTCTCTGGGACTTTATCCCTCCCTAGAGATGCCAGGGACCAAACATGGAAGTTTCTGCTTGTAATATTAACAAATTATTAGATCTAACATAGTGTAGTGGATGGAGTGTCCTACTAGGATTTGGGATGTTGTTACTACAATCCATCAAGTTGCCTCCAACTTATGATGAACCTATGAATGAGTGATTTCCAAAATGTCCTGTCCTCAACTGCTGGGCACAGCTCTTGAAGACTCAAGCCTGTGGCTCCTTTAGGGAGTCAGTCTTTTCCTGCTGCCTTCTACCTTTCCCAGCATTATTGTCTTTCCCACAGAATCCTGCCTTCTCATGATGTGCCCAAAGCAGGACAGACTTAGTTTCAACATTTTTACCTCCAGAGATACTATAGTTCAAGCTTGATTTGATCTAGGACCACTTGTTCATCTTTCTAGCAAAGCTCTCCTCCAGCACCATATTTCAAATAAATTAATTTTTTTGCTGTCACCTTTCTTAATGGACCAACTTTCACACCCATACAGAAATACAAGAGTGTGGATTGTCTTGACTTTGGTCTTCAGTGGCGTATCCTTACATGTGATGATCTCTTCTATTTTCTGCATTGCTCCCCTTCTGATTTCTTGACTGCAGTCGCCGTTTGGATTGATAAACCAAGGTATACAAAATCTTTCACTCTTTCAGTTTCTTCTTTGTCAACACTAAAGCTGTATAGTTCTTCAGCAGCTATGATTCTGGTCATCTTAATGTTCAACTGCAGTCCTGCTCTGGCATTTTCTTCTTTCACTTTCACTAAAAGTAGTTTCACGTCTTTGCTGTTTTCTGCCAGTAGGATGCATGTTTAACCATTAACGAATGGTTCAGTACCATGGACAGCTCCACGCATTTCCTCAGCCTAGGAGCAATCTCTTAAAGGGCCCCCTTCTAGAGTCCTCACAAACGTTCTTTTGAGGCTGGTAGAACAGAGCAGAAAACCTCCCCTGGAGATCTTAAAACCAGAAGAAGCTCATATGGGGGGATGTGGTCATAAAGCTTAGGCCGGGGTCATAAAGGCCTTTATAGGTCAAATGATTATTTAATAATACTTATCTGTTTGAATTGTTGATTGAACCAAGGTAATATACACAATCTCTATTTAAATTTCTTCATTGTCAGTGCTGAAGGATTTGGGATAGTGGGGTTCAAACCTCATCTCAGTCACAGAGACCCGCTGGGAGTGGCACTGGTAAACACATTTGTTAAATATACACAAAGTGGGATATAATATAGATGGAAATTACCTACCTACCTACCTACCTACCTACCCTCCCACCCACCTATCTACCTACCTATTATAAACCCATTATGATGTCAAAATAAATTACAAAAGGTCCAAGCGTTAACTAAAATAAATACACAT
This sequence comes from Pogona vitticeps, assembly GCF_051106095.1. Lineage (NCBI taxonomy): Eukaryota > Metazoa > Chordata > Lepidosauria > Squamata > Agamidae > Pogona > Pogona vitticeps. Next base: position 12,995,161 of record NC_135795.1, read on the forward strand.
ACACACCCCACAGAACTACACAACAGTACACATAGCATGGTGATACTGGATGCAGAGGTTAGAATGTTTCATTGGGACTTGGGAAATTCAGGTTCTAGCAAACTTGAAGTCCATTTGGGACTGGTCACTCTCCACCTGGTCTCTCCTATAAGACTGGTGGGAAGGTCAAAAGGGAAGGAAAAGATCCACGTGCACCATCTTGAATTTATTAGACGAAAGGTATTGTGCAAAAGGAACAACAGCCAGATAGTCTTGGAGGGGGCCTACAAATATTTTATGTTTTTCCTTCTAATAATGCTTATATACATTCAGGGAAGGGAATCAGCTCCCTAAATAGTTAATGAGTGAGCAAATTCAATTTATTCCCAGCTCCTCCTCTTGGTGCCCGTAATCAAGGAAGGCAACGAAGTTAAGCTCTGCTAAAACGGGGCTGCTGTAATTGCATTTCCTAGATGCCTCGACGACGACCCCATCCCACATTGCGACCTACGTGACTGCAACCGTGTTGCGCTCATGAGGATGGGTGTCCGTTCCATATTCATCACGGACATTAAGAGGCCATCCGTCTTTCCTAAATGTGCTGTCACAGATTAGGAATTCAATTAATGCTACCCATAGGAGCCCTTTTAATTCTCCCTCTCTTTGTATGATTCAAATGGGATTTGTCCGGTTTATCCTCTCACACAAGGTGATGACAAAAGGAATATGGTTTCGTGAACTTTAGGACACATCTTACAAATACGCTCCCATCCCAAAGTGTAGGGGGACTTTGGGCAGTTCTAGAGCTGATTGTTACAACTTTGAATCCCTCTATAGAGACAAAGGCAGGTTGTCATGCAATTCATTCATTTGTGAATTAGCTGCCCTAAAGCCAGATACCAAGGAGAGTCCAGAAACTGACTGCTGCAGCTTCTTTCCTGCTATTTGTTTTGGTTGGCTTGGGCTGAATGTGGTTTGTTTAAAAATATTTTAGGCCGCATTGAATGGGGGTTCCTCACTGAAGGTAATAATAGTGGGAAAGAATATTTTTCATAACTGGGCCAAATCATTCACTCTTATTCATGTTTTACAGACAGGAAGCTAAGACTGGAACGGGGTGACTTAAGGTATGGTTCCAGAGAACATAGAACCCTAGTATGTCAAATACTCCCTTGGTACAAGACTCTTTGCAAATAAAGGATTAAACTATCCCACCTTATTTTACTATTATCATTTATTTTATGTATATACTACCCTTTGTACCTAAGAAACCCAAGGTAGTATATAATAAAAGATATTTCATACATCATTCTTTTTTTAATCTTTATTTTATCAAATGAAAACATATTGTAAGAAACAAAAGAACAACAAAAAAACAACAAACAAATAAACAAATAAAATTAAATAATTATACGCAAACAAAATTGAAACAAAGTGCTCCCCCCCCCACCAGGACCAATGGACAACTAGACCTTTTCCTTTATTTCAAGGATTCCCATTCCCCTTCCAAAACTGTAACATTTCTTGTGATGGTGCTCTTCCCTTCCCCTTTATTTATGCATAATTAATAAAATCTCCCCAAATTTCTGCAAAAGTATGCCTTTTAAGCACTCCTTTTTTACTTTAATATTGCATTAATAGCTATAATCCATACTTCTGTATAACATTCACTTAATTGAAAATTATGTTTTATTTTTCCAGTACTTGGCTATAATTAATCTAGCAGCTGTGGCTAAATTAGAAAGTAATTCTATAGTTGCCCAATTATATTCCCATCGCTTGTCCCAGCTCCCGCCAACCTAGCAGTTCAACAGCATGCAAATGCAAGTAGATAAATAGGTACCACCACAGTGGGAAGGTAATGGTGTTCCGTGTCTAAGTCGCACTGGCCATGTGACCACGGAAGTTTGTCTTCGGACAAAACGCTGGCTCTATGGCTTGGCAACGGGGATGAGCACCGCCCCCTAGAGTCGGAAACAACTGGACAAAAATTGTCAAGGGGAACCTTTACCTTTACCTTATCAAATACTGTATTGATAAAAGTGCTATATTAGAACATACTTCTACATTTCGTTCGGTTACTTCTCTTACTTCCCCAAATACCATTTGCCAAAATTTCATCACACTCTTGCATTCCCACCACATATGAAAATATGTCCCAGTTTTCTGGCATCCCCTCCAGCATAATATAGAGTAATGTTTATTTATGTGATTTAGTTTCACTGGAGTGAGGTACCATTGCCAAACAATCTTATAAAATTTCTCCTTAATTCTTATAAACATGGATTTCACTGTTCTTACATCCTATATTTTCTTCTATCTCTCAATGTTTATCACTTCCCTCATATCATGTTCCCATAAAACTCTCAGAGGATCCTGTTCATCCTCTGCTTCAATTAATAATTTGCAAATTTTACTTATGATACCTTTCAATGCTTTATTTTCTGCTAGATTTTCCTTTTGTAACAACATTTCCTCAAATTTTGTAACTTCCCTATATTTACCAGTCTTTTGCCCAACTCTCTAACTGCAACACATCGAACCATGACAATTTCTACTGTCCTAATATGTTCTTTATTTGCTCTTTACTCCCCATCCTTTCTACCCAATCCTTTAATCGAAGTACTTGTTGTCTTCTTAACACACTCTCCACATTTTTCAGATTCCTAGGAAAGATTTCCATTTCATTCACTGGACATAATGGTGATATTAGTGAACTGAGTATATTCTTGTACTTATTCCAAATTAATAACATAATTCAAGAAAGAGAGCAAAAAATTAAATAACAGCAAGTCACAACACAATACCTGGTTTTAGAGCAGTAAGGTCCCAGGGCCACCTTACATCTCAAAAGTGTGTGTGTGTGGAGAGAGAGAGAGAGAGAGAGAGAGAGAGAGAAATGAACAATCTAGGTGTCAACCATTTTCACTGAGAAAGAGAATTCCATAATTGCGATGCTACCACCAAGGAGGTCCTGCCTTAAGCAGGTGCGATCAAGGTGCATGGATCAATATGAAAGATTTGCCAGTCACCATAAACTTTGGAGAGTTTCAGGGGATTAAATGTTTGGGTCTCCAAAGGCTCCATCAACCAGGATGACCTAGTTAGCAATCTGTGGGTGGGTGGGATCATTATGAAAGCTGCTTTTGTACATCTACATGTGCCAGAAAGCCAAAGCCACTATATGACCTGTGGCCCCCCCAAAGTAGCCTATTTAATCCCAGAACTTTAGTCATCCACGCCCACTGATGGGATGACAAACTGGACTTCCCTGGCCAAATCAAAGCATGAATTGGCCCTTACAAGGAAGAGGTGCTGTGTTATGTACCATCAAGTCAAAACTGATGTATCACTAACCTAATAAATCTTTCAAGGTAAGTGAGATATTAAAAGAGCGGTTTTACCAGTTCCACCCCTGCCTCAGTGTGTACCTGTGACCGAGGAGGAATTTGAGTCATAGTCCATCTATCCACTACACAACAGTTGGTATCCAGTTCTTTTAGGTACCTGGGTGCTAAATCATGTAGGGCTTTTACACAGGCACCAATACCCTGAATTAACTGGCATCTCACAGCCCCCCCAAGTGTGGTACTTTGGGGTTCAGTGTCTCAGGATCCTACTAAGTTGTGAGGCCAGCCCTACCATTTGGCAGAGTGATGAAGTTACCTCAGAAAACAGCTGAGTGATGAAGGAGACAGCAGAGTACCACGTGGCCCACTCTGCACCCCCTTAAGCTAGGCTTCCAAATCTTCGTTTGGAAGATTGGTTGGAAGATGATTAGCTTCCGTTGCAAAATGACTCAATAACAAAATCAGCCCGCTTTCCGTGTGGAACAAGAGGAAGGCTCTCTTGACATGGGTCGCGGATAATAAAAGATCTTGAGATGGCCCACTTTCTAATTTGGAAGGTACATTCTATGCTATCTCCAGCTTCCAGAGCATCTTCGAGAGCAGTCCCAGGTAACCCCGTATGACACGAGACAGCTTCTGGGACTGGATGCTTCATTGCGCCATGATAATATGTAAAAACAGGAAGCATGGACCATGTTGTGTGCATTTGGAAAGGGAAAGAAAAGGCCTGCTACAGCAACTGCTACAAGAATAATTGCTTTAATTAATGCACTAGCTTCCTTCCACCCATAAAAAAGATGGGACATGAGCCTGAAATAAATAAATCCGACATAACCGAGCAATTCATTTGGTAGTAATGAAAGGCCACGTGGGGCTTTCTCTTTAGGACTTGTTTACAAAAGAGAGAGATCAAATGGTGTTCTGGGGCTTTGATCTTCCAACTTATCCCTTGAAAAGCAGAGAAGAGACAGAGGGACTGAGAGTTACGCTTTCTTCGGACGCAGGACAGCCGTCCTGTTTGTATGGATTGATTGATTGATTTAAAATATTTTTACCCTGCCTTTCTCCTTTAAAGGATTTAAAGAGGACCCAAGGTGGCTTACATCATTTAAATCTCTCTCTCTTGTTTCCTCCCCAAAGGTGGATAAAAATCAATATTTTTTTAATCACTGTGCCCCCCCATACATATACAGTGCAGACAGATAGACAAATCCATGATATTTCTGTATACCTAATGATAACCAACTACAAAGTGCTCCTCTCTATGGATCTACTTATTTACTGTATTTAAAATATTTTTACAGGTAATCAAGTTAGTTTGTGCTAGCGCATAAGGGCAAAAACAAATGAAAAATAAAAAATAAAAAAGGCAAGAATGTTGTGGCATCTTAAAGACTAACCACTATCTTTTAATGTGACCTTTCGTGGACAAGTCCACTTCCTCAGACATAAGAGTGAGACTACGTGGCAAATATGTATACATTTAGACATGGCCAGGAATTAAGAGACGGTTCCTTTACGGGACACAAGTTGTTGAGAGTCACATTCAGCTCCTGGAAATGACTTTTGAAACCCCTTCCTTAAAAAGGCTCATTCCGTGCCTTTTTTAGGAAGCTTCGTTTTGTGGAATTACGCTTACGCTAGTTACGTATATGTGCGCTTACTGAACAGTAGGTTTCTGGCCATTTCTGCTCCCTTTATAAAGTATCCACACTACAGCATGCAAGATTTGTTACTAAAATGCAGTAACATGGATATCCGTCCATTGCAATACAAAGAAATCACATCACTAATGCGTTTTAAGTTTGCAACATCATCATTTATCCAAAATCATTGTTCTTCCTATTGAGAGGGCCTCACACCTGAACACTTCTTCTCTTTTAATTCCTGCCCTTTAGCTATGGAGTTTGCAATGCGGATTAGAGATGTTTTTCTCCTAACACCAGTGGAGCACCCTGCTGTTGTGACTAATTTAAGGCTTACTGGGTTAAATATAATGTCTTTAAGCAAACAAGCATGCTCTCTCTCTCTCGCTCTCTCTCTCTCGCTCGCTCTCTCTCTCTCGCTCGCTCTCTCTCTCTCGCTCTCTCTCTCTCGCTCGCTCTCTCTCTCTCGCTCGCTCGCTTGCTCTCGCTCTCTCGCTCTCTTCCTCCGCTTCTGGACCTCACCGCCTGTCTAATGCTAGAGAAACCTGCAGCCTCCGTGACGTGATCTGTTTATCTCCATTCTTCTCCTACATTAGAAGTTTGAGCAGTAAGTGCAAACCATCAGCCAACGACACGGAAGGGCCCACCTCTTTTTTTTCTTTTTTAAATTTATTTTTTATTTTTAACAACTAGGGATAAAATAAGGTGAACAAAAGGTAGAGGGGGATATGGGGGGAAGAGTGGGGAGAACACCAAATGTACCGTCATCCAATCTGTTTGTTCATGTTGCGATATCAAGTCGACTTTTCGCCTTTCTACAATTTGGTCGCCCTCCAGGTTTCAACTTACAGTTACATCTTAGTTTAAATCTATGTTCTTCAAGCGCTGTCTGGTGACTCAAGCCATTTATATAATAAATCCCATCGTTCAGTTGCCTTTTGTATTGGACAGTCTTTCAACGCTTCTGATAGAATATCCATTTCTGCCGCTTCCCATATCTTCTCAAGGAGTTCCTCTTGTTTTGGTATCTCCCATTTCTTCCAGTTCTTAGCATAAAGAATTCTGGCTGCAGTGACTATATATATAACTAGGCAGTTCTTAGTAGGGACGTGGTGGCGCTGTGGGCTAAACCGCAGAAGCCTGTGCTGCAGGGTCAGAAGACCAGCAGTCGTAAGATCGAATCCACGCAACGGAGTGAGCGCCTGTCGCTTGTCCCAGCTCCCGCCAACCTAGCGGTTCGAAAGCATGCAAATGCAAGTAGATAAATAGGGACCACCTCGGTGGGAAGGTAACAGCGTTCCGTGTCTAAGTTGCACTGGCCATGTGACCACAGAAGATTGTCTTCGGACAAACGCTGACTCTATGGCTTGGAAACGGGGATGAGTGCCGCCCCCTAGAATCGAACATGACTGGACAAAAATTGTCAAGGGGAACCTTTACCTTTACCTAGTTCTTTGTCTTATCTCTATTATCTGGTACAATGCTCAGTAAAAACAATTTTGGGGTTAGTGGAACATTACAAAGCCGTATTTTTTGGAACAGATGTACTGCTGCCCAATACTGTTTCACCCATCTGTTTTAAGCGACTTCCAAACTCTGGATTGTAGGGTTGCCTCCAAACCCTGCCTTATCTTTTAACCCAACCTTTTTAGTGTGCTTCCTATAGCAAAGGCAACACGTGAAGATAATCCTAGAATCCACAATATGGAAGTTGGTTGGATCAGCGGTGCTGTAAAAGTGCTTGGCACTTGCTGGAAAAGTTCCTACAGAGCCATGAAGCTTTTAGTAAGAAATGAACACATGTTACAGAAAATAGCTGAGAATGTGGCGGTCCAAAAGCTCTCAAAGACAAAATTTTCATAAAAGGCTGTTCCGAATGTAACCCCTTCCAGTCTGCTCCCTTCCTGCTGCCTTTCTGCTGTCCAGGCAAATACCTTTTTATTCATACACGAAGGTAGGTTTGAATTTGGGTTATTTTTTATTCTAATAGAGCTACGTATTGCCTATGGCAACCCTATGAATCCGTGGCCCCTAAGAATTTCTCATCACTAACATCCCTGCAAAGCTCTTGCAGACTTGGGGCTGTGACTCTTGCAGAGTCAGTTCATCTCACATTTGATCTTCCCCTTTTTCTGTTGTCTTCAACTTTTCCAAGCATTAATGTCTTTTCCAGCAAGTCTTTGTCTTCTCACAATGTGCTCAGAGGATGGCAACCTCATTTTCATCATTTTTGCTCCTAGAGAGTTCATGCTTGCTTTGATCTAGGACTCACTCGTTCTTGTTTCTGGAGTTCCAGACTACCTGTAAAGCCCTTCTGTATCATATTTCGAATAAATCAAATTGTACCTTTGGCTTTCTTCATTGTCCTACTTTCACATCTGTACACCATCACTGAGACTACAGTGGGCTGTTGGGTGAGCAGAGCAATGAACAGGATCCTGCTCTATTTTGATATAATAAAATTAACTTCTACCATTCAACTCTGTCACCATCCAAATCAAAAATTCCTTTTTAAAAATTTGGCAGACTTTTGTAGGTACCTTTGAACCCACTTCCAGATCTTTTGAAGTCTGCGCTTCAAAAGATCTATCCATCTATCCAAGAAGAGAGAATTAAAAACAAGCGAATGAAGAACTTTCTGCAGGTTCTTTCTCTAGAAATGTTCTAGGTGGAGAGTTAAGACTCTTTATCTTTAAAAGAGACCATCCCTAGCAGTCTGACTTTTCTGAACTGGTATTTTGGTATTTCTCCTGCATAAAACTGCTGTAACTGAACCCACTGAAAGAAGTGTCAGGGTTTTGCAGTCTTCACTTGCATCTTTGGTGGAGTTTAGCGGTCTCTGAAACTTCGCATGGGACCCTGATTGTGTTATACATGAGGCAGCTGAAACAGCAGCTGTTGTTCTACACTGGAATTATAAATCTAAGAAGAGATTCAGGAAGTCAGTCTAGCATGAGGTCTTCTATGGGAACCAAAGATCATAAGGCACTAGATAACTCTTGTTAAGCTGCAGAAACTAGATGATTCCATATGACTGGACCTTTTACTCTGAACCCAAGCCGGCTGGCTTCATAAAAGGATCTGGCATCTTTTAAAGAGATATCTGGAAGAGCAACATCTCAGCTCTTCTGTGGTATTGACTGTAATAAGTCCCTACTAGAGTTGATCAGAAGAATCAGTGGGAGGTTGGGGAGCCAGCCCCAATATAAGTTCCACTGGTTCAATGGTTCTACTCTAGTTGTGACATCCTACCAGTTCTCAGCCACTGAATCTTGTCCCTTGGAACTCTTTCCAGAATCAAAACAGTATACAAAATGTGTGGCTACTTTTTTATTTCAGCACACAAGTCAGTCTGGTCAAACTATAAAACTCAAGCAGACTATGCTTTCTGCTTTAACTCGTTAAAAATTAAATTACGTTCAGAAGTGGGAGAAGGTGACCCCACTGACTGAGTCCTCTTACGGAAAGAAAGACAGCTTATAAATAAATAAATAAACAAATAAACAGACAGACAGACAGACAGACAGACAGACAGACAGATAGATAGATAGATAGATAGATAGAGAGAGAGAGAGAGAGAGAGAGAGAGAGAGAGAGAGAGAGAGAGAGAGAGAGAGATGGATGGATGGATGGATGGATGGATGGATGGATGGATGGATGGATGGATGGATGGGGATAGATAGATAGATAGATAGATAGATAGATAGATAGATAGATAGATAGATAGACAGACAGACAGACAGACAGACAGACAGACAGACAGACAGACAGACAGACAGACAGACAGACCGACCGACCGACCGACCGACCGACCGACCGACCGACCGACCGACCGACCGACCGATCGATCGACCGATAGATAGATAGATAGATAGATAGATAGATAGATAGATAGATAGATAGATAGATAGATTTACACCTGCTCCTTTTGTTTCACACACACATATACACACATACTTCTGCAAAGTAGATTTCAAGCCAATATCAAAAGGGGAGACCAATGGGAAGCCTCAGGCTGACAGTATTTCCTCAGCTCCTGTCTAGTCAATAAGGCTTTAACATTCCCTGAGCTTGTTTATCCATGCATCTACTGACACTTAACAAGCTACTACAAGCAGTTCAAAGTGTGGTTCTTTCCTTCAAATCCTTGGTGGCTCAGACATAATCCTTCAGAACAGAGCTTAGAAAAAACTAATTTTTTGAATAAAACCTTCCAGAATGCCTCAGCTAAAACGTGACTACTGGAAGAGTGATTTTTTCCCCTGAATAATGTGTGGATGAAGCTGAGGGTATGGGATGGAGATCTGCAATACAGTTTCCTCACAGATTTATTCGTGTGCTTAGCAACCAACACATCTTCTACAAAGAGAAAGAGCAGAAACACCTTATGCAGAAAACTCTCAGAAAACAGAAAACAACGCTCACAGCAAGATATTGTTCAAATAATGAGTTAGTATCCTTGACTCTGGAAGCAAAAATGACAAAACTGAGACTGTTATACCTTGAGCACATCGTGAGAAGGCAAGAATCACTGGGAAAGACTATAATGCTAGGAAAAGTTGAAAGCAGCAGGAAAAAGGGGAAGACCAAATATGAGATTAATTGACTTCATAAAGGAAGCCTTTATAAGGGCTAAGCAAGGTTATTTAGGACAGGACATTTCAGAGGTTACTCATTCATAGGGATGCTATAAGCCAGAAGTGACTTGATGGGACATAACAACAACAACAACAAAACTGTGTGCAGTTCCCATATACAGTACAGTGGGGTCTCTACTTAAGAACTTAATCCGTATTGGAAGATGGTTCTCAAGTTGAAAAGTTCTTATGTTGAATCTGCATTTCCCATAGGAATGCATTGAAAACCATTTAATCCGTATCTGCTCTTTTCCGTCCATAGAAACTGTGGAACCTCTACTTAAGAACTTAATCCGTTTTGGAATGGTGTTCTTAAGTTGAAACGTTCTTAAGTTGAAGCAAAATTTCCCATAGGAATGGACTGAAAACCAATTAATCCATTCTGGCTGTTTTTTTGTTATGTAGAGGTGTGTTCGTACATTGAAGCATTAGTTCCCATAGGAACTAATGCAAAGCTGGTTAATACGTACTCTACCACTAGGGGGAGAATTTTTTTTAATCTAAGATGACCTAAGGTTAAAAAAAGAGCAGGAAAGGTTTTTTTTCCTGTTCTTATCTTGGATTTCTGTTCTCAAGTAGAAGCAAAATTTAGCAAATGGAGCTGTTCTTAAGTTGGATTGTTCTTAAGTAGGGACGTTCTTAAGTAGAGACCCCACTGTAGTTCAAATAGCATTGTGGGAGAGGTCTTTTCTGTTTCCTGCAATTCCTACCTAGAGATACCAGGGATTCATCCTGGAATCTCCTCATTCAAAGTGTGAGCTCTCATATTCAGCTTCCCTCACAGGTGTGCTAGGTGGGGACATAGGAAAGGCCTTTCTCTGTGGCTGCTCCCAGACTCTGGAACTCCCTGCCACAGGAGGCCAGGCTGGCCCCATTTCTGCTACCCTTCCACAGGCAGACCTTTCTCTTCAGGCAAGCTTTCCTTTAATGACTGGTAGCCTGAGAGGGGTTTTCAAGGGATTGGTTTATTAATTGATTTTTATTTAGCATTTTAATATAATACTTGTTCAATTCTTTTTTATTTGTACACTTTTAAATATTGTTGTTGTTGTTGTTTTATGATGTCAGCAACCATGGGTGGAGAAAGGTGGGAAAGAAAGAAAGAAAGAAAGAAAGAAAGAAAGAAAGAAAGAAAGAAAGAAAGAAAGAAAGAAAGAAAGAAAGTAAGAAAGAAAGAAAGTAAGAAAGAAAGAAAGAAAGAAAGAAAGAAAGAAAGAAAGAAAGAAAGAAAGAAAGAAAGAAAGAAAGAAAGAAAGAGATTTTATGCAGACTTAGGCAGCATGGCAACCTTTGACCCTTTCCTCAGTGTAGGACGTGTCGGTTGCTAAGCATGCAAACAGGCATGAAATGGACAATTCAGACTGAAAACTCAAGGTTTGAAATGAGGCACTTTTAAATATCAAGTCATATAGCGCTACGGAAATAGCTTGACAGCAGCAGGAACCTTCCCAAATCTACTTCCCCACCCCCAGACAAACGCCTGCCTTGTTTCATCGAAGCTTCTCACCTAACATGGTCATCACTCTCCACTCGACCACATGTTTGCCAGCATTGATTGTTCTGCACAAATAATCCCAAAGTACACACCATACTTCTTCAGCAGGCTGCTGTGTCGCAATGTTTACCTTTGGCATCTTCCTAGCACAAATTCACTTTCACCTTTGGCTTTCAAACTACAGTACCTTGTTCTACATCAGTCAGCACCTTCTGGTGACGTTTCCTATTGCTGTGCACGGTGTTTCTGGCTGGCTCTTACATTTGTATTGAGCTGATTGCATTTATTCCTAATTAAAACATGGCGAATTTTTAAAAAAATGAGAATCCCTCCAGCCTGCGTAGCTTCATGCTGGTTGAGGGATTCGGGGAACTATAATCCTACAATGGAAACACTCCCAGCACGGCCTCATTTGGCTCCTCAAGCTTTTCCACTGGAAAAGTGCTTTAGACCACTGGTTCTTAACCTTGGGTTACTCAGGAGTTTTGGACTGCAACTCCCAGAAGCCTTCACCACCAGCTGTCCTGACTGGGGTTTCTGGGAGTTGAAGTTCAAAAGCATCCGAGTAACAAAGGTTAAGAACCACTGCTTTAGACATTGCTAAAATATGTGTGAGGGAGAACTGGATGGGAAGCCATTCAGACAATCCATAACTGTGGGTGGATTTTTGAAAGTAAGCAGGATTAGGGTCAAAAGGATTAAAACCCCTGATTGTCTTTACCTCCAGGCCACGTTCTCCATGCAAAGAAGCCAATTGGAGATGGCCTTTATTTTTCAAAATGTAATCCACACATCGGTAACCTATTCACCCTGCGAAACTAACCTGATTTGTTGTAAATGTCATTTTTCTTTTTCCTCGGGCAAGTTCCAACCACATACCTGTAATAAAGAGAGAACTGGAGAGAAACAACCTGCACACAAGGTAAATTGGCAAATATGAAAGAGAAGTTTACTAAAAGATAAACAAAAGAAATAAAAAGGGCCTTGCAAGGCGAAGAACCTGGGGTCTCAAGACCCAAATACAAGCTTCTCGAAGAGTACAAAAATGCATACATACTTGACGGGGTTCTTTCCATAACAAAGCTGGAGAGAGTGTGGGTTCTAATTTTCCACGGGCATCTAACCCAAAGTTACGTATGTATTTAAATGTTGTTACTTCAAGGCACCAAAGATCTAGCCCTACTCTGGGCAATGTTGACTTTTGACAAAGACAAAGACATGTCGTGTAAACATGATCACTCATCTTTCACATCTGACAGACCCTAATCTTGGAGCTGATTGTTACTTACCTTGCTGGTATTCAGCCTCCAACTCTACACTGGACATTTCTCATGTCCTTGCAAGGCCATCAAGTCCAACCCCCTGCTCAATGCAGGAATACAATCAAAGCATGTCTGCCAGATGGTTCTTCAAGTTTTTCTTGAATGCCTCCAGCGTTCGAAAGCTCACCAACTCCCAAAGTAACTGGTTCCACTCTCATACTACTCTTCTAGTTAGGACGTTTTTCCTGATATTCAACTGAAATCTGGCTTCCTTTAACGTGAGCCCATTGTTGTGAGTCCTGCACTCTGGGATGATCGAGAACAGATCCTGCCCTTCCTCTGTATGACAGCCTTTCAGTTGTTTGAAATATGCTAACATATCACCCCTCAGTCGTCTTTTGTCAAGGCTAAACATGCCCAATTCCTTCAGCCTTTCCTCATAAGGCTTGGTTTCCAGCCCCCTGATCATCCTTGTTGCCCTTCTATGAACTTCTATGAACTTCCAATTTGTTAGCACCCTTCTTGAAGTGTGGTGTCCAGAACTGGACACAGTAGTCAAGGTGAGGCCTAACCAGTGCTGAATAGAGGGGGACTAGCACCCCTTCACAGATTGCTGCCTTGTCGTAGCAAAGGGGCTTGAGTAACTCAGAGAAGCGATGGGCTATGCCATGCAGGGACACCCAAGACAGACTGGACATAGTGAAGAGTTCTGACTAAACACGATCCACCTGAAGCAGGAACTGGCAAGCCACTCCAGTATCTTTGCCAAAAAAAATTCCATGAACACAATTAAAGGTGACTGCTACTTGGGAAGAAAGTGAGGACAAACCTAGACAGCATCTTAAAAAGCAGAGACATCACCTTGCCAACAAAAGTCTGCATAATCAAAGCTATGGTTTTTCCAGTAGCAATGTATGGAAGTGAGAGCTGGACTATAAAGAAGGCTGACCGCCGAAGAATTGATGCTTTTGAATTGTGGTGCTGGAGGAGACTCTTGAGAGTCCCCTGGACTGCAAGGAGATCAAACCTACCAATTCTAAAGGAAATCAACCCTGAGTGCTCACTGAAAGGACAGATCCTGAAGCTGAGGCTCCAATACTTTGGCCATCTCATGAGAAGAGAGGACTCCCTGGAAAAGCCCCTGATGTTAAGAAAGTGTGAAGGCAAGAGGAGAAGGGGACGACAGAGGATGAGATGGTTGGACAATGTCATTGAAGTGACCAACATGAATTTGACCAAACTCCATGAGGCTGTGGAAGACAGGAGGGCCTGGCGTGTTCTGGTCCTTGGGGTCATGAATAGTTGGACATGAGTTAATGACTAAACAACAAACAACAACATATGTCTCATAATGCCTCAGATCCTCAGATCATCTAGCTCTCTCGTACAACACTGACTGGCACCAGTTCCCTTAAGTTTCAGAGTTTCTCTGAGGTTTCTTAACTACTCTGATTGATTGATTGATCGATCGATTGATTGGTTGGTTGACCTTATATACCACTCATCTAGTCGCAAGCCACTACTCTGAGTGGTTTACATAGCATAAAAACGCTGCCACCCTAAAACAGATCGATTCCAAAAACTCCCAGGTGGTGATGGCAACAAAATGACGAGATTAAACACATATCAGAACAAGACTCTTCGATGGAAATGCTGGGGATTGAACCTGGAAGCTTTGGCATGGAAAGCTGGTGTCCAGCTACAGAGACCCAGCCCTTCTGTTGCTCTGGAGCAACCGTGGGGGTGAGCAGGGAATGCCAGGTTTAACCCACTGCTGTTCTGCAGTGGTCCCTCCAGAGTCTTCTTTGTGGCATGCCCGTTTGTGTATCAAGAAAAGCTTCCAATTGCACAGTTTTTCATTCTCGTTAGTTTTCAGGCTGTTCTGATGGTTCTTTATACAGTGGTGCCCCGCTTGACATTACCTCGTTAGATGAGGAAATCGCTTGATGACTAGTTTGAATGGGGTTTTTTTTTGTTTGACTCCCTGCTTCGAGAACCGATTTTTCGCTTAATGACGATCAAAACAGCTGATCGTTGGGTTTTCAAAATGGCCGCCTGTTGTGCAAAATGGCTCCCCGCTGTGTTTTAGGATAGATTCCTTGCATTACAGGCACCGGGAAATGGCCGCCCTATGGAGGATCTTCGCTGGACACTGAGGTATTTCGCCCATTGGAATGCATTAACCGGGTTTTAATGCATTTCAATGAGCTTTTTACTTTCTCTTGACGATGATTTCATTCTACAGCCATTTTGCTGGAACGGATTATCCTCGTCAAGTGAGTCACCACTGTATAACAAAACCAGCTGCAGCTAATGACACATCACTTGCACTCACACAAGAGAGAGAGAGACAGTGTGGGAGAGTAAAATGAGTACCCAGCTTGCTGGGGGGGGGCAATGTGTAGCCTGCATAATTAACTTGTAAACCGCCCAGAGAGTGCTTGAAGTGCTATGGGGTGGTATATAATCCTTTTGTTTTTGTATCTTCTCTGATTGTATTTGCTAATAATTATATTATCAAGTTAAATAGTATTGAGGGGCATCTTTGTCTTGTTCCTTGGCCTAATGTAATTGTTTAGCCGCTCAGAGTGGTCAATTTGACCAGATGAGCAGGGTATAAGTCAAATAAATAAATAAATAAATAAATTTCTGTCATCCATCATTTACTACAACCATGGTAGTATTCTCTGAATATAGTTGCTGAATAGTATTTCTTAAAAAATGCACCAAAACCTAATTCTTTTATTATGGTAATATTTTTAAAGCTGACCATTCTACCAAGTCAAAGGCCTTGAAAATATCCAGCAATGGTATATCTGCTTTTATCTTTGTCTCTTTAATTGTACTGATTACATTTAATACCCTTCTCGTTAAATTCCCATTTGTCTACCCTTTAGAAAACCATTCTGATATTCATCAACAAAAACCATTCAATCTTTTACCTAAAATAGCTGTAAAATTTTAACATCCTGATTAATCAATGAAATTTATTAGGATGGCAAAAGCTGAGAATGAGCTGAGGTTAGCTAGAGACACTAAAAGCAACAAAAAGCATTCTTCAGGTATGTACGAAGCAAAAGACGAAGAAAAGAAACAGTGGCTCAACTACTGAATGGAAATGGAAAAATGATAACGGGTGACAAAGAAAAGGCAGAGGTGCTCAATTCCTGTTTGAGCTCAGTCTTTTCCCAAAGGACAGACTATGAACTTCCAGACAAATGTGAAGTGCAAGTGGAAATGACAGGATTGCAGCTGGAGATTGATAAACAAATAGTCAAGGAACACCTTACCACCTTGAACGAGGTCAAATCTCCAGGGCCGGATGAACTGCATCTGAGAGTACTGAAGGAATTGACTGAAGAACTCTCAGAACTGCTATCCATTATTTTATTGAAATCATGGGAAACGGGTGAGGTGTCAGAGGATTGGAAGAGGGCTAATGTCCCTGTCTGCAAAAAATAGGAACCTGAGAACTACAGGGCAGTCAGCCTGACCTCAATCCTATGCAAAATTCTGGAACAAATTATAAAACAGTCACTATGCAAGCACCTAGAAAACAACGCAGTAATAACTAGAAGTCAACACAGGTTTGTCAAGAACAAATCCTTCCAGACTAATCTGATCTCACTTTTTGATCAGGTTACCTCCCTGATAGAGAGAGGGAATGCTGTAGACATATTATATCTTGACTTCAGCAAAGCTTTTGACAAAGTGCTGCCTGATGTCCTGATTTGCAAGCTAACTAGGTGTGGGCTGGATAGATAAACTGTTCAGGTGGGTACACAACTGGCTACATAATCATACTCAGAGGGTGATGATTAATGGGTCCTTCTCCAACTGGCAGGAGGTAACAAGAGAGGTGCCCCAAGGCTCAGTCAGCAACCACACTATCTGGGTTAAGGACATACACTTAACCTCAAAGCAGTTCATGTTGCCCAGCAGCTATTTGTATAAAAATGATATCAACATTGAGCAACCCCATGACCTGCAATTGCATTCTCACAATTGACCTCACATCTCATTTGTCCCTTAGAGAAAAGCTCTCCTGCCTTCTTCAAGTGCTCCAAGAGAACAAGCGCTGTTTATGTGGAAGAGCTTCTGGAGAAAGTGAAGGGTCCTGTTCCCCAGGCAAATGCATTTTCAGCCCATGCAGGTCAAGCACAAGATAATACATTTCAAGCAGGAGACGCTTTTACTGTTCAAACTTTTATCCTTCCTTTGTAAAGAGAGCTTATTGAGGGCTTTCAAAAATAGGCAAGGAATTACATTTCTTTGCTTTTGTAACAAAAGAGCTAATGAAACCTTCCCTCTTCAGCATGTTGAAACCTCACAGAAAAAGAGAGGTAAAGTAGGTTCCATTTCAGGGAAAGGAGGGGCAGTACTGGTGGTTGGGTTGGTTTCCTTCCTTCCTTCCTTCCTTCCTTCCTTCCTTCCTTCCTTCCTTCCTTCCTTCCTTCCTTCCTTCCTTCCTTCCTTCCTTCCTTCCTTCCTTCCTTCCTTCCTTCCTTCCTTCCTTCCTTCCTTCCTTCCTTCCTTCCTTCCTTCCTTCCTTCCTTCCTCTGACACATATGCTTGAAAGGAATGATCATTGCTTTTTCCAGGCACCATCATTCCTACAAATAAAAAATAAATAAAAACATGTATGTCAAATGATGTTCCATTGTTCTACAAGAATGTCTTCCATTGCCACTCCTCCGTAATACTGCCCGCTGACTTCTGGGAGTATCCCTTCCCCATGGCAACGGATCACAGCTTCATTCTGAGAGATGAGGATGCAATGCACAAGGACCATTGTTCCCATGTTTTCATTCAGCAAGGACAAAGAACCTGTGGCCCTCTAAGTCAAGGGTTAGCAACTGCTGGCCGCCAAGCTGCAGGGGGCATTTTTGAGACCCTTCAAAGCCACCTCAGAGCCCCCTAGCAAAAGAACGAAACTTTATTCTCGGTAGTCGTGTTGGCAAAAAAGAGAGGCCTATTTCTGCAACTGAAGGCCTCTGTAAGTGGTAGTTTTCAGCTTAGGGGACTTGGGTGAGCCCTCAAAAAAACTTGAAAATCAGAACGACAGGTGCCTATTTAAGTACCTTCCTCTTTGTTTGTTGTCAGTTATTGTTCCCGGCCATTTTGGAGGCTGGTTGTGCTGTGGAATAAAGCAAGAGCAAACCATGCTACTTATATACCATCCCATAGCGCTTCAAGCACTCTGGGCAGTTTGACTGTAGTTTATTCAGGCTAGACATTGCCTCCCCCAGCAAGCTGGCTACCGATCTAGGAAGAATGGAAGGCTGAGTCAACCTTGAGCTGGCTACTTGAGCTCATCGCCATCGAACTCAGGTTGTGAGCAGAGTCTTGACTGCAGTGCTGCAGTTTAACCACTGCACCACGAGGCCCTCAAGCCCTCTCAGATCTCCTGCCTCTGCTTCCAATGTGGTTGGTGTCCAACTCTCATTAGCACCAGTCCTTATGACCAAGCGTCAGCAAGGATGGGATTTGTACTCCAACAAAGTCTCAACGGGCGAAAGCTCCCATTCCTGGTAAATAGGAATACTTGAACATTTCTGTTTTTTGAAAATCTCCCACATGAAATGAGTGGGTTTTTGCATCCAGAACATTTGGTTAATGCTCCCAGTGTTGTGAAATAGTTATTGAGAATGTATTTCCTACAGTCAAAATAGGTGTGCAGATTAAAGTTGATGGGGAAACATGCATTTGGATAGATAGTTTGAGAGATGATCAAAACATTTAAAAGGTTGAAGCTTCCCTACTTTCCCATTATCCATTCTACTGCACGCAGGTATATGTTTTTAACAGAAAGCCTACTGGTACAATGAATTAGCCCATGTCGTGAGGATGATGGATGCTGTGACTCTCAAAACATTTGACTCCCAAAACTTTTGGTGATGATTCATATGGCCCCTTCCAGCTCTGCGGTACGAAGATATGATGATGATGATGATGATGATGATGATGATGATGATGATGATGATGATGATGATGATGATGAAGTCCAACTGATTGTTTTCAATAAAAAGGTTGCACAGTCTCTTTACAGAGCCCAGCTCATCACTGTGTTAGGAATTTTATTCCTATTATCTATCTTTCCTGGGGTGGGAGGATTAAGAAAAGGTTTTGCTTGACCTCAATAATCTGATCATTCCCCTGATTAGAGAGGAAAAATTAGACGTCGGATTTGCCATAATCTAATCCAAGAGTCCCTCGATGAAGATGGCCTGTTAGCATTTCAAAAGGATCCAGGGTTTGAATAATTTATTGACTTTCCCTTTTAAGCTCTTCTTTGTTAATTCATTACAGTGGAGGCAGATGTCTTGCATAAGACTCCTGTCTGTTTTGATTGTAAATCGCAATTAACCAAAGACAAGGATACCATTTCTGAGAGAGTGAAAAACAGCCTTAGAAAGATATTTGTTCTATTTGTTTATTCATATGCATTCTGGGTGTGCGCTGGAGTTGGCCAAAGCCTGAATTAACTGAATCATCTTCATCTTGACAGTTGTGTATGTAAATTGGTTCAAAGCAGAATGGGTGAAGGAAACAGGAATTTTGGTGTGGGTCCACAGATCAAATGTGATGAAATGCTGATGATTCTGGACTCCCTTCCCTACTTTGGGAAAGCTAACTTTAAAGGTGCCTGAAACTAGGCAAGTTTTCTCCCCTCTTTAGGATCCATCATCTCTCCAAATGTCATGCCCATCAGTGGAAAAAGAATGTCCTAGCCATTTTGGTGTTTGAGTGCCAGTCAAGGAGAGGCTTGACCAATCAGCGGGGGCCCTGGGCATAAAAAAGAAAACAATGAGACACACATCACCCTCAACTGAATTGGGATCCATCCTGAAGGTGTGGGTTGGCTGACAAACAAAACTGGGGACACGCCCACAGTCCTAATTTATATCTTGCCTTTCCTCTATTGAGCTCAGGTAGGTGGATCCTCACACACACACACACACACACACACACACACACACACACACACACACACACACACACACACACACACACACACACACACACACACACACGAACCCTGTGAGGTAGATCAGACTGGGACAAAGAGACTTCCCCAAATATATTCAGGGACTTTTGTGACTCAGTGGAGTCTAGAACTGCCCACGTACTAGCCCACTGCTTTAATCTAAACACCACACTGGCTGTCCCTGAACTGATAAGCACTGAAAGGGTTGGACACATGAAAGGATCTTTGCAACTGCTAGGCCTCCACAGATTGACTTTGGAGATAGAGAACAATAACTGTTTAGGCCACATTGGCCATGAGATTCTGGAAGATGTAGTTTTGGCAGTGGCAGTCCAAAAAGGTACCCATTCTCATCCCTGATGCAAAATCAAAACATGCCACCAAGAGCTTTCTCCTCTATGAGACTTTTTGGGGAGAGGGGGGCAAATCCATGCATCAGCAGGACAGCAGCTCTCCAAGGTGCTGAATCTTATCTCCAGGCAAGTTTACCACCATGAAGAGTATTAATCGAAACCTGCCAACTTAGCAGTTCGAAAGCATGTAAAAATGCAAGTAGATAAATAGGTATCACCTCAGTGGGAAGGTCACGGCATTCTGTGTCTAGTCGTGCTGGCCACGTGACCACGGCAACTGTCTATGGACAAACACTGGCACTATGGCTTGGAGAAAGGGATGAGCACCGCGCCCTAGAGTCGGACACGACTGGACTAAATGTCAAGGGGAACCTTTACCTTTACTTTAAACCTAGAGAGCTCAGCATTGAACACACATTCCCCAGACTCAGATACAGTGACCTTCAAAGCAGCAAAATATGGGTTTGGCTTAGCATCCCTTCCAACAATTAGACAGGGCTGGAGTTATACAGCAAGAGCTGAGACCTCTGTGGACCTCCATGCCCCTCTCTAGATTTTAAGGGTCCATGTCTTACAGCAACATGACTTGTCTAACCACATGGCAAAATGTTGGGAGGATGCCATCTAATAGCTTCCAGTTTGCTTCGGCCTTTCTGTAATCTTTGGACAAAATGAGTGCAGCAAAAGTGCCTCTCTCCCCCCTCCCTCTCTCGGCATTCATTATCCTTAAATTTAACTATTTAAATCTAATTATCCATAAACTTCAGATTTCTCTAGCTGGGATTAAAATTGGATTTAGTCCTTAGATACTCTGGACTAGAACCAACTTCATTCCCAACTAGAGCAGACCCACTGAAATAAGACTTTTCATGTTGCTTGTGACTAACAAGTCCCATGCATTTCAGGGGGTCTACTCTAGTTAGGGATGCAATAGAAGGGTTGCTTATATTCCACCCCATACCACTTAAAGTACTCTCTGGGCAGTTTACAATTTAATTATGCAGGCTACACATTGGCTAGACAGCCATTCGCAATGTCCTGACCCCAATGTATTTATGTAGCCATGACTTGAAATAGCCCGATGGACTTCTGTTCTGCCATTTTGCAAAGATCTCCTGGCCTCTGCAATTTTTTTGCTAATGGCCCTGAGCTCCAGAAATTCTGTGCAATGTTTCCTCTCTTGCAAGACGAGAGATAGAAACTAGGTCATGTGTCTGGCTATCAGAAGGAACAAGAGGAAATGTGGGGGGTCGGATCAGTTTATCGCCCTGCAGGTGACCATTTTTCTCCAAGCAACTTCTAAGGGGAGCAGTTCGCAATCTGGAAAATTGGTTGAATGGTGTTGAAAAAGAGAGTGTGAAAGTCCTCCAGGCTCATCTCATTAAACTCAAAGTCAAGAGAAGAAGGAAATTATGTATTAGATCAATAAGCAGTAGCTGGAAGGGAAAGTGTATTGATCGGATCTGTCTAGTTTCAGCGATAAGGCAAAACGGAGGGCGGGTGAGACTTGACACTTAGCCTTGTAAAACGATCTCAAACAAGAACACCTGCCCACTAATGATCGGACATTGCCCTCTGAAAACTGCAAGCACTCGCTGTGCCATGGCCGGTTTTTAACCTCCAAAATATTATTAGCAAAATTTGGTTTTAAAAGGCACTCAAAGAGAACATGCTGTTTAAAGGATTTTTTTTAAAAGCACATCCAGGGAATCAGGGGCCGCCAGAAGGAGATGAACCAATACACCCATCATTCTCAACACTCCTTCGGACTGACGGGGAGTTCAGTGACCTCCTGCATAACTGTAGGTTGTAAACTTGCCAAATGGATGGAATATAAAGCAAATACAGTGGGGTCTCGACTTATGAATGGCTCGACATACGAACGTTTCGACTTACGAACTGCTCTCATAGGAATATATGGACTCGACTTACGAACTTAGATTCGAGTTACGAACTCTTTTTTCCCCCTTTTTTTTAGAGCTAAGTCATCTTAGGTTAAAGGGAAAAAAGAAAAAATATCCCCCTCTAGTGGCAGAAGGCAGAATAGCAGCTTCCCATTAGTTTCTATGGACGAAAAGAGCAGATACGGATTAAATGGTTTTCAATGCATTCCTATGGGAAATGCAGATTCGACTTAAGAACTTTTCGACCTGAGAACTGCCTTCCAATACGGATTAAGTTCGTAAGTCGAGACCCCACTGTAAATAAATAAATAAATAAATAAATAAATAAATAAATAAATAAATAAATAAATAAATAAATAAATACATAAATAAATAAATAAATAAATAAATAAATAAATAAATAAAGCAAATAAATAAAGCAAATAAATAAAGCAAATAAATAAAGCAAATAAATAAATAAATAATAGTTTCTTCAGAATGTCTTGCTGAACAGCAGCAGAATTAGAGAGTGTGTGGTTACTATTCATACTACTGCTGCTATGAACATGCTGCTGCTGTTGTCATCATCATTATTTTTTATTCCCTCATCATCATCCTTATCTTGCACTTCTTATTTCCCAGTATTGCTGGTGCATGAGGTGGACCATAGGGCTCGGGTGTACAAATTAGGAAGCAAGACCTACAAATTTAGGGTGAGATGTTTGCAAAATCACTGGTTTTGAAGCAAATTTGGCGCTATTATGATTTCAAGGATTGTTTGTGAAAGTCGGAAACTCCTCACAGAATGTCTAAGCTAAGGGTAGGGAGGTAAGGGAATCTTCAGCTTCCAGGTAAGCCAAATCCCCAAAAAATGTTCTTATAAAAAGCCTTTTTTTAAGAAAAAGATTCTCATGCCCTACAGCGGGCAATTCTTTTTAAATGAGGTACTGAAATTTCTCAAAAAGGGCAAAAATCACCTCCGTCCCACCCACCCCAAGGGCAGTTGAGCCAACCCATTGGCCAACCCATACTTCTCTTCTTCAAAGACAATTCCATATAGCCATTTTAACCCTTAAGTGTCACTAAGGGCCGCTTGAGCCCTGACAGAATCCCTACACCAAAAACGCAAACACCTTGATATGGAGAACTAACAGCAAACCCATCTGTAAGTCAGCACATGGGAAGAACACACCATATGTGACATGTACATTCAGCAGTCCATACATCGGGTACCTATATACTAGCTCTCTGCATTTTGCTACAATGGCACTGTGCATCCTAGCCTTGCTGGACAAATCTTCCAATGAGGAAGAACCCAAGTCTGATGACCTAGGAATGTGAAAGAACTGGATGTTCTTGTAGACCCAGGACATAGGGCGGGCCAGGCATGGAACGCGCAGATGGAGGAATCTCCGCTTCGTACTCAGACCCTGGGCCTCCTCCTAGCCTGTAAGAATAATCTCAAAACAAGAGAGCGCCCAGCTCCAGGAAAACAAGGGGCTCTTCAGGAATAAGTGGTCTCTGTCAGAGTTAGCCTTTGCTCACCTAGAGCGAGGGTGAAGGGGAAGAGCAGAATGGTATTCCCTCATCTGGCATGCTTCAGATGTCAAGGACTCCAGCTGCTGTCAACCAGACATCTGTGCATGTCATCAGTTGGTGACGATTAAAGAGAGGATTTCTTAATTTCTTGGACTACCTATCCCATAATTCTCCATTCTACCTGACAGACAGATGCTTTACAGACACCTAAATATGGCTCATGTGGAAGAAAGGCCTTAACTGGAAGGCTCTGACATTTAGCTAGGCCTGGCCTCACCTTGTTTCCAGCTCAGGAAGAAAGCTTCCAGCTAGCACGGAGGCAGGAGACGAAAACCTGGGCGAAGACAGGCCTGGCTCAACCTCAAGACCTTCCAGTTCAGGTCTTCGCTCCCAAGTAAGCCACATTTAGGTGTTGTATGGCATCTGTCTGTCAGGCAGAAGTCTCAAATGGAGAATTACGAGATTTGTGATCCAAGGAATCCAAAAATCCCATCTCTCGTAGTACGAGGGAATTGGGATCGGACATCTCCAGATGCCAGGTTAGGCCATTCACCTTTTCCTCTTTCACTCGTTTCTTTTTAAAAGCCCGATTTGAAAAGTCCCCTAGGCCTTTCCATTTTCTGCCGTGGCTTTCCGAACCATGAAAGAGGACCAAGCACTAGCAGTTGGGGTTAATTGTTCAGCCTGCCTTTGCTTCCCGGACAGCAGCCACCGCAGGAGAACTTGATCTCCTAAAAGAGACGGGCGCTCCCTTTGAGATGAGCATCTGCAATTAGCTGCCTTTATTGGTTTCCTCTGCCTCCAACGCCCAGGGGAGCAGGCTTTCAAAACAGATCCAGCTGTTCTCATGAAGCTTCAAGCCACCATCAAAAGGTTAGCCTCTCCGCCACCATCTGGGCATAACCTGCGCCCAGCCAGTCCAGGTGCCTTGCCTTTCAGAGCCCCTGTCATAAGCCACTTGCCACTTGGCTTTGTGACTCCATCTCTACCAAGTAAACGCAGAAACAGAACTGGGTGGAAAAGGAGAGGCACTTTTGGTGCTCTTTGGCAGAGAAACTGCCAATTCTGTTCAGCTTTTCTGTGGTTCACCTGGGGAGGGCATCCAGGAGCATCCTGAAGACCACAAGCTCTCTTGAGGACCACATCTCTCTTTATGAGACTGCTCAAGTGTTAAGATCATCAGGAATGACCTTTCTTTTGGTCCCACTACCTTGACAGGTGTGTTTGTTTGGACATGGAAGAGGGTCTTCTCTGTGGCTGCTCCCAGACTCTGGAACTCCCTCCCACTGGAGGCCAGATTGGCCCCATATTTGCTGTCCTTCCACAAACATGCACAGAACTTTCTCTTCAGGCAGATGTTCCCTGAATGATGGGCTGCCTGAGCAGGGTTTTCAAATGGATGGTTGTATCTTACTGCTTTGAATGTGCTTTGGTGTTGCTTGTGTTTTTTGAATGGTATTTGTTTGATCCTTTTTAGTATTTGTATCCTCACTGTTGTTAGGATTATTATTGCCTTTTAATGATGAAAGCCGACTTGGGTCCTTTTAAGGAGACAGGTGGGGGGACAGATGGAGGGACGGACAGACCGAGGCACACGGACAGATGAACGGAGGGATGGAGGGAGGGAGGGAGGGACGGACGGACGGAGGGACGGACGGAGGGAGGGAGGGAGGGACGGACGGATGGAGGGAGGGAGGGACGGACGGAGGGACGGA
Source organism: Pogona vitticeps (assembly GCF_051106095.1). Taxonomy (NCBI): domain Eukaryota; kingdom Metazoa; phylum Chordata; class Lepidosauria; order Squamata; family Agamidae; genus Pogona; species Pogona vitticeps. The sequence continues at coordinate 13,020,008 of NC_135795.1, forward strand.
CGGAGGGAGGGACGGAGGGACAGACAGACAGACAGACAGACAGACAGACAGACAGACAGACAGACAGACAGATAGATAGATAGATAGATAGATAGATAGATAGATAGATAGATAGATAGATAGATAGATAGATAGATAGATAGATAGATAGATAGATAGATAGATAGATAGATAGATAGATAGATAGATAGATAGATAGATAGATACAGTGGGGTCTCGACTTACAAACTTAATCCGTATTGGAAGGCAGTTCTCAGGTCGAAAAGTTCTTAAGTCGAATCTGCATTTCCCATAGGAATGCATTGAAAACCATTTAATCCGTATCTGCTCTTTTCGTCCATAGAAACTAATGGGAAGCTGCTATTCCGCCTTCTGCCACTAGAGGGGGATATTTTTCTTTTTTCCTTTTAACCTAAGATGACTTAGCTTTTTAAAAAAGGGAAAAAAAGAGTTCGTAACTCGAATCTAAGTTCGTAAGTCGAGTCCATATATTCCTATGAGAGCGGTTCGTAAGTCGAAACGTTCGTATGTCGAGCCGTTCGTAAGTCGAGACCCCACTGTAGATAGATAGGTAGATAGATAGACAGACAGACAGACAGACAGACAGACAGACAGACAGACAGACAGACAGACGGATGATAGATAGATAGATAGATAGATAGATAGATAGATAGATAGATAGATAGATAGATAGATAGATAGATAGATAGATAGATAGATAGATAGATAGATAGATAGATAGATAGATAGATAGATAGATAGATAGATAGATAGATAGATAGATAGATAGATAGATAGATAGATAGATAGATAAGAAACCCCTCCTTTTTTCCTCTATGAGTTGTATCAGTTGAGTTACCTCAATTTTTAAAATGTGGTTTGGGGTAAAGATGGGGCTTTTGTTGGACTATAAATCCCATAATTCTGCATTCTGGGAGTTCTGCCCAACATACAAGGCACCTAAATGTGGTTCATTTGGGAGAAAGGCTGAACCTGGAAGGTTTTCAGGCCTCGCTACGCTTTGCTCTACCTCGCTTTCTGCTCAGAAAGGAAGTCCCCAAGTAGCAGAGGGGTTGAAAGAGGAAGCTTCGGCAGAGGGTGGCTTGGCTGGGCCCCAGCACCTTCCTGTTCATGTTTTCCTCCCAGGTTCACCACATTTAGGTGCCTGTGAGGTGCACGTCTGTCAGACAGAGCTCCAAGAATGGAAAATTAAGGGACTGGGAGACCAAAACACCCTGCATATCCCATCCCTAGTGCTAAGGACTAGAACCTTTTTCGTTTGCATACAAGAAATGAAGATTCTCAGGGAACTGCTGGATTCTGATCTCAGTGGTACAAATACCTCATCTCTAGGAGTAGCATACTTTCCCTCCCTCACAAAGATCTGACCTATTTACCCAGAGAATACATGTTTACTGATATGTCAGCGCCACTGTACTCGAGAGGAGAATTACTCCTGGATACGTGTATGCACAACTTGGCAGCCACGCAAGGTGATGCCAGGGAGGCGGATGAGTAAAATCTCAGATAGAGAAGAAACCCAGTCAAGGTCATGACAAGAAGATGGAAGCCCTGGCGGTGTTTATATTTATTTATCTTTTTTTTTTTTGCCCAGTTTCACCCTATAGGTTTCCCCTCAAAGTGTGAGGGGGCAGTTGGTCCTGTATTTGCCCCATCACGCTCTCCTTTTGCCCTTCCTCCCACTGGAACGCCAGTAGCAGAACAGCAGGTTTGGGGGGGGGGGTTTCGCCACCTGCAACAGGCAAGGGTTTCACGGAGGGGACCATTCCCCAAGTTGATCATGAAATACCTCTGGATGTGAAGGATTGGCCCTCGCCCGGGGGATTCCTGAGGGTACTCACAAGGCCTTCCGCTTTTCATGGAGACTCCTTCTATAAATGCAGCATGTATGTACATGTAATTTATGCCCCACCACAGGTATAAAGAAGATCTAGCCCATGGCCAAGATAACAAACACTATTGAAGTAGCCCACGTGTGGTCAAAAATACTCTAGTTATTTTAATATTTTAATTTGTTGTTAATTCTATCAGGGACGGCGACACTTTTTGATCCCAAGTGCCCAAACTGGTCGGGGGGGGGAGAACCAGCGGGCAGCAGGCAGCGGTGGCGATGGCAGCGGAAGGGAGAATCCCGGGCATGGAGGTGCCTCCAGACCTCACTCCGCATCCGCCTCCAGTCTTGCCCAACCCTGCCGCTGCCTATAGCTCAGCCAGCCGGCCAGCGCCAGCTGCTCCGGATACTAGCATGCCGCCTGTCGGGGCGCTAGTGCCGCGGCTGCAGCTGCCTCCTCAGGTTTGGCTGCCAGGTGTAGCGATCCGGCGACTTATGACTCGTGTGTCCGCAGAGCGGGCTCTGCGTGCCAGCTGTGGGATTCCCCCTTTTGTTTCGTTGGACTGCCCCAGAGGAGTTGATTTCCAACATCATAAGGCTGACAAGCATTTTTCTCTCCCAGGGCGTTCCCCATGGAACTTCGGTGAGGTGTGTTTTTTTTTGTCCCGTCCCCCCCCCCAAGAACTGGGCTACTTTTATCCCAAATGGCACCACTGTGAGAAAAATGGCTGGTTTTGTACTTCAAGTGGCTTACATATTAACAATATTGTAAATTGTTTCAGACTTCAAGGAACACACAAATATATCCCCAGATAGTGTGTCATAGTGGTTAAAGTACTGGACTGGCCTTTAGGGCTTCCAGGATTCAATCTTCACTGAGCTACAAAACTCAACTTGAACAGCTCCCTTGCTCTCTTTCAGTCTGACTTCATTGAAATTGGATACTCAAGTGTGCCGTAGTGGTGGATAGAATGAAGGACTAGAATTCAAATCGAGGGGCAGGATCTCTTGTCGCTCATCCCAGAGTGCAGGACACACAACAATGACCTCAAGTTACAGGAAGCCAAATTTCAGTTGAGTATCAGGAAAAACTTCCTAACTGTTAGAGCAGTATGACAACAGAACCCGAGAGGTGGTGAGGGCTCCAACACTGGAGGCATTCAAGAGATATCCTTTGATCTGCGTTCCTGCCTTAAGCAGGGTGTTGGACTCGATGGCCTTGTAGACCCTTGTAGCATTCTCTATTTAGTTGATCTATGGTTCTTGTTGTATAATGTAATGATTTTTGAATATTCATGTTGCTGAAAGGCGGAGCCGAGACAGATACTATAAGAGGCGGAGCCTGAGTCAATATTTCAGTCAGAGTGTGAGTTTAAGAGAGTGTGACATTAAGGGAGTTTAAGTCAGATTGAGTCACTGAGAGTAGAGTCAGGGTGTGCAACAGAATGTATAGTTTGGGGAATTTAGATGTGATTAACTACTGAAGATATTTAAGCATCTATGTAATCAATAAACCAAAGTTTTATTTAAAAAGGACTTGAAGTGTGGACTTGAGTCTTTCTGAAGTAATGGTGATTTAGAGATCACCTGGTGGCAGGAAGTGAAAAGAGTGAGGTTTGTTTGCCTTTGTGTGCTCTGGGGCTTGAAGGTCAAGCAAGGGGCAAGAGGGTGGACGCCACAACCCCCTTCCAACATCACAATTCTAGGATTTTATAAGACCTGAGTTCAAATCCCTACTCAGTCATACAAGCTTGTGGGAGAGGGGTGGGACTGGTAAATCTGTTTCTTAAATATTTCACTTAACTTGAAAGTCCTGCCAGGGTTGCTATAAGTCAATCCCAGCTTGATAGCACCATAACAATGAAAATAGGTAAAACAGAAGTGTGATGGACAACCACAGCAGGAGTATACCGGATACCTTGCAGTTGTGGCCAGGTATATATTGGAACCACAAAACGAAGCATCCACACCAGAATCAAAGAACATGAGAGACACTGCAGACTAAAACAACCAGAAAAATCTGCAGTAGCTGAACATGCCCTGAAACAAACTGGACATGAAATTCTATTCCAAAATACTGAAATACTGGACAACACCAGCAATAATTATGTCAGACTGCACAGGGAAGCCATTGAAATCCACAAGCACCAGCAAAACTTCAACAAAAAAGAGGAAAGTATGATGCTCAACAAAACTTGGCTCCCAGCTCTCAAAAATACAATGTGCAAAAGGTCAATGAACTCTACCCAGCCACAAGGACAGGGGATCGCTACACACAAAAGACCAGCTAATGACACCCATCAACCACAGGAACAGATAATCTCTTCTCCTTAGCACAACAACACACCCACAACAATACACACTAATCACCCATCTACAGAAAAAGACAAAAGCCTATCCCACAGCCATAAATACTGCACTCCCAAAGCCAACTACACTAGAGCACAGAGTGCTGTCCTCTGAAGATGCCGGCCACAGAGAGTGGCGAAACATCAGGAAGAACAATCTTCAGAACATGGCCAAAGAGCCCGAAAAACCCACAACAACCAACAACAGTTTTGGTTTGTTCAGGCTTCCTAGGATTTGTATTGCGCAGATTCAAAGCAGAAGTTGCAGCTCAAGGCCAGTGTTCCATGTCTGTTTTCGCCTCCTTCTCCTGATGAGGCTCCAGTCCTACCAGAGGATGATCACAGAAGCTTCTCCTGATCTGACTCATCTTTTCTCCCATTCTCGCATGGGGGATAACAGCTATTCAGAAGGGATCCCTGCCTTTGCAGTTCAGAGACGGATGAGCCAAGAGGGCTGGATACTTCATAAAAGATTCAACAAGTCTGTTGGGGACTTCAAAAAAGAGGCTTTGAACTCTCTTTCTCTCGCTGCATCAAACACTCAGGCTAAGTGCTGGATTAATAAATCTTCCCGCACCCTTGGCTTTGAAAGACCATTGCCTCCTTATCTCTGATCCTCTCGGAGCTGGCACTTTCCAGCAGCCCTGATGAAGTTATTTGAGCTGGAAAAAATCAGTGATGCATTTGACATTAGACTCCCCACTCCTGAAAAAAATGTTAAATAAGGGCGGCTGCCTTTACTGAGATCTGGAAGGACACACAACCGATCTTGAATTTTAAGGCCGGGATGGGTGGGTTGCCTGTGAAAAACAATAATTCTAGGAGAATTGTTTTTATCACATCCAGGGTGATCTCCCCGATTCTGTATCACCCTGCTCATTATTTTTACTGCAGGAGTGAAGAATGTAAGCATGGTGCTTTGGTTTTATTTATTGTTTCACTATGCCTTGGCAGGAATCCCCCTCAGACAAGGTTGTGGTAGCTGTAGCCCAGAAGCCCAAGTCCTCAGAGGAATTTCAGTACACACACCTCTGTCTTGGCAAGTGTCTCTCGGGAACAATAGCCAATTGCCTGAAGAAGAGGGAAATGTGTTGGAGTGGCTAAGCTCTGGGAGATGCAAGGGATTAGGGTGCCAGTAGATTTTTGAGAAGCACCCTGTTCCAGAGCCTAACGAGCAGGAAACTGCCATAGGTCCAGCACTTTGGACAGTGTCTTTTAAAGTTTAGACCAAAACCCGCAGCAGATCTACCCTCACTCTCTTTAACATTGGCGTCTATAGTCCCCAATGGTATCGTTCACGGTCTGCATGTAGCCCAACTCTGCAGGAACTTCACTTTGAAGCTGTCAGTCCTGTCCCCTGCTTCCCCCCCCTCCCCAGCACAGTGCTCCTCATTTTCAAAACCACCTGGAGGAGGAATTCTACAATTCAGGAGGAATCAGCAGAGAGAGAGAGAGAGAGAGAGAGAGAGAAAGGTTTCTTGGAGGGGCACCTTTAAGCATCTGCTGTTATTCAGGACTCGTGCTCCTCTCATTACCACAGCAAACCAGCCTGATTTGAAGTCTGTAGCTTCACATTCAGGACTTCTCTCCCCCCCCCCCTCAGCCCATGTACAAAATTACTGGCACTGTGATAGACAGGGATTTAAAGACAGTGGCTGCCTATTTATCTTTGTTCGGGCTGGGACTTAGCCAGCCAGAGGATGAATGTAATTATCTTGGCAGCAACAATAGACTCCTCAGTGCTTCAAAATATTATTGAGCTGCAGTGTTTCATTAATTTGAAAACTTGAGGGGTTGGGGTTGATTTAAAAGACATCCTTTCTCCCCCCTCCCCCCCCGATCATGGAGGCAGAAGATTTTTTTTAATGTTCTTCAATTTTTAAAAAAGACACAATTATAAACGACAGAAACGCCAGTTTTATTTGAAGCTCCAGTCAACATGTGGGCTATACCTGGTTGGGCCGGCTCAACCATGAAGTAAAGTGAGGAGATCCTGCTAAATAGCAGATGCTGGAAAGTGGCTGGAAGATGCCAGCGATAAACCAGGATATCACCTGGATGTGATGATTCTCTTTCATTTTTAAAGTAAATCATCGTTTAACTTGGAAGTTTTAATGTGTTTTAGCTTTTAGCAATGCGCTCCAATTATAATGGACTTGGCTATGTTTTATTATCTGTACTGTTGGGCTCCTCTTGACTGAACATTTGATTTCCATAAGCTACTAGGTTCTGCTTTTTATGGTATTAGTATCATCATTCATATGATGTTCCCCTCGTCTTGCTTTCTAAAGTGCTTTCCTCCTTTCCTCCGTGTGACTTTCCTCTTCTTTTGTTTCCGCCTAAAAGCATACTTATTTTAGTCACACTTTGTATGGAGGTGGAGCTTAATGCTACCCATCACACGTGGTTGATGTCTAAAGCTTTCAAGTAACACTTAATTAGCATGGGGGGGAGCTTAGCACAAAAGCTCGTGCAGGGAAGTAGACGTCTTAAAGACTTGTCAAAGATCTTCCAAGTGTAGGCAGCTCTCTTAGAGTGAAAGGGATATTTTTAAAAAAGAAGAAGAAATTTGATTTACAATCCTATAAACCCCATACATTTTTAGCAGCAAGTGACAGAAGGAAGGGGGAAATGCACCATGAAAAGAGACCTTACTGTGTTTTACTGCTGTTTATTTGTTTATTTGTTAACTGGGAGTAAAGCAGAGTATCAATATAAACAAAGCAAAGTGTGCTGCATATATACCACCTCATGGTGCTTAAAACACTTTCTGGGTGATTTAAAATTTAGATATGCAGGCTACACATTGCCCCCTACCACAGTGAGCTGTGCACTCAATTTACCGACGTTGGAAGAATGGAAGGCTGAGTCAACCTTAAGCCAGCTATCTGGATCAAATTCAAGTAGTAAGCAGAGTCTTGGCTGCAGTACTGCACTTTAAGCACTGCGCCACAAATCAATAAGAATTGAATTTATTATAGTGAACGAACAGCACCCAAATCAATAAGCAACCCATATGCCTGAAAGTCTGCCCTATGCCTGCCAATTTTTTTTCCAAGAATGTCTAGGTTGGACCAAGATGTTTCACTGGCCTCACAAAGGACAAGATGGTGTCATGTACAGAAGTGAATTGGGTTGACAGATCAATGTCCTATAAAAAAAGGACTGATGGGTGTTACCTTAAAGAATTCATTATATCAGTGAAACTTTCAAATGTGGTCTAAGGGCACTTCCCCCAAAAACAATTCTTGATTAGAAGCAAGAGCTGTCATCCCCAAATTCCTGCCCAAGTCAAAACTACATGTAATTATGCATATAATTATCAATAACAAGTATTCGTCCCTCTTCCAGCGTACAAGACAACACACGGTTGACCATCTATAGAAGTAATGAAGTCTGATATAAGTAAGTTCTGTAGGTGAGAAGCAGCTTTTCTACAGACTATCCCTGTGCTAAAATTTCTTCTCAGTTTTTGGTCTCATTCGTTTAAAAAAAGGAAAAAGAAAATAAAATGTTCATGAAATCCTCATGGTTGAGTTGTTTGTTTGTGTGATTTGTATACCCCTGACTTAGTGACATGCACTACTTTGGATGGTTAACAATAATATAAAATAACCCACCTAACCAAACCTCTACACCCAAATAAACTTCTCTCCTATCCCAATTCAAACCAAACCCGAAACCAATGTAAAACATACCGTCGGCAAGCAAGGTGAAACAATGCCCACAATTAAAGCAGAGGGAGACTATCACTAAAGGCTTTGTAAAAAAAAATTGGTTTTTAATAAGTTCTTAAAAGGCTGGGAGGGAAGGAGACTGTTGGATCTCTACCAGAAGCCCTTTCTAAAGAGATAGGGCCACTACCGAGAAGGCTCCGATCCTTGAAGAAGCCTTCTTCATTTCCCTTGGTGTGGCCGCCTGCAAGAGACGGGCCTGGGCAAATCGGGTGGAGCAGGCTGATCTTCCATTTACTTTAATTATAAGATGGCTGAGGTTTATAAGTGAATGTCCTGTTTTTCACTGGGGTCAGCTCATAGTCTGGGACTCATCTCAAAATAGGGACGTGGTGGCGCTGTGGGCTAAACCGCAGAAGCCTCTGTGCTGCAAGGTCAGAAGACCAGCAGTCATAAGATCGAATCCACATGACGGAGTGCGCTTCCGTCACTTGTCCCAGCTCCCGCCAACCTAGCGGTTCGAAAGCATGCAAATGCGAGTAGATAAATAGGGACCATCTCGGTGGGAAGGTAACAGCGTTCCGTGTCTAAGTGTGACCACGGAAGATTGTCTTCGGACAAACGCTGGCTCTATGGCTTGGAAACGGGGATGAGCACCGCCCCCTAGAGTCGAACACGACTGGACAAAAATTGTCAAGGGGAACCTTTACCTTTACCATCTCAAAATGACATAATGTTGGAGCTCCCCAGTTCTGTTCATGGGCCATAGGGATCCCTTCCCTTCTGGGGCTATTTCAGACCGGAAAGTCTGGGCAGCTAAGGAAGCTGCGGAGCAGTAATCTGGCAAAATGGAGAAAAGAGGGGGCAGAAAGTGTGAGGGCAAGAGGAGAAGGGGACGACAGAGGATGAGATGGTTAGACAGTGTCATCGAAGCAACCAACATGAATTTGACCCAACTCCAGGAGGCAGTGGAAGACAGGAGGGTCTGGCGTGCTCTGGTCCATGGGGTCACGAAGAGTCAGACATGACTAAACGACTAAACACACACACACACACACACACACACACACACACACACACACACACACACACACACACACAGCACTTTTGGTTACTTCACAACAAGGTCAGTTGAAAACACTAAAGGAAAAAAAATGTAATGAGATGTTAAAATGTCCTAGAAACGAGGCAGGGGAATAAATGGATTTCTCTCTCATACGGAAAGAAAACTTTAAGAAAACTAGAAGACGGGTTTCAGAACAGCATTGCACAGAACTATTACTTAACGATCTGGCTTGTTCAAGATGGCAACATTTCAGGAAGCGATGGCTCTGGGCATGCAAGCATCTGTTCTAGGCAGCTGTGATGTTTCAAGAGAAATACCCCTGAGTCCTCACGGTGCTTGGATGTTTCTTGAAAATGGGAGAATCCTCAAAATCGAAGATGCTCCTTAGAGTTTAAAAAAAAAATCTACATGCCGCATGCTATAGAAAATGTGGCCCATTTTGGTTCTGACACAGGTAGTTAAACATCGCTTGCAGGGGGTTGTTATTGTTTTTCTAATTTGGGGGGCTTCTTTGAAGTTGGAAGAATGGGCTCTTCCCCCTCTGCCACGGCCAAGCTTTCTAACCAAACAGCTGGAAGCTGCTAAATGATCACAATGAGAGCTGCAAACAGACTGGAAAATAATCAACAGCTGGCTTTAACTCAGAACTGACAAAAAAAAGGACCTCATCATGTTTCACTTCTCAGAAGGCTAAAATCTAAAAAAAAAACATTTGCTACTGAAATACGTAGTAGTCATTCCCTAAAACATTTTGACCAACCCTGCCATCTTGTGGCTTCTATGCGCTAATGAAAACTACCACAAAAAACCTAGAAGACCTTTCATGCAAGATTGGGAAACCCTGGACCTCCCAGATGTTTTGTATGTAGGACATGCACTCAAGTTGATTCTGACTTACACCAACCCTAGTAGGATTTCTGAGATATGGGAGTGATTTAAAGGAGCAGTTTTATCAGTGCTACCCTCCAGGGATATACTACCATGCTAACTGGGGAAGAAAAAACGGTCTGAAACTCAACATCAAAAAAACTAAGATCGTGGCCACTGGTCCCATCACCTCCTGGGAAATAGAAGGGGAAGACATGGAGGCAGTGACAGATTTTATTTTCCTCAGCTCCATGATCACTGCAGATGGAGACAGCAGCCCCGAAATTAAAAGACGCCTGCTTCTTGGGAGGAAAGCGATGACAAATCTTCACAGCATCTTAAAAGGCAGAGACATCACCTTGCCAACAAAAGTCCGCATAGTCAAAGCTATGTTTTTTCCTGTCGTGATGTATGGAAGTGAGAGCTGGACCACAAAGAAAGCTGACCGCCGAAGAATTGATGCCTTTGAATTGTGGTGCTGGAGGAGGCTCTTGAGAATCGCCTGGACTGCAAGGAGAACAAACCGATCCATTCTAAAGGAAATCAGCCCTGAGTGCTCACTGGAAGGACAGATCCTGAAGCTGAGGCTCCAGTACTTTGGCCATCTCATGAGAAGAAAAGATTCCTTGGAAAAAACCTTGATGTTAGGAAAGTGTGAGGGCAAGAAGAGAAGGGGACGACCGAGGATGAGATGGCTGGACAGTGTCTGCGAAGTAACCAACATGAATTTGACACAATTCCGGGAGGCAGTGGAAGATAGGAGGGCCTGGTGTGCTCTGGTCCATGGGGTCACGAAGAGTCGGACACGACTAAACGACTAAATGAACGAACGAACTAGGGAAGATGGGATTAGAATTTTTAAAAAATCCCTCTTCCTGTTGTAATGAATGCTGCATTCCAAACCAAAAGGGAGAGTATTATAATTCTTGGCACTCTCCCAACTCTGCAAGTTGAAGGAGAAAGTGATAGGCCCCAGGTCACCTAATGACTTTCATGTCTCAGTGGAAACAAGATCTTATTGCTAAGTGAAGTTAGTTGCACAAAAGTAGGCCACTGAATCAATGGAGACTCTGTAAGTCTCATTGATTCAAATGAGTCAACTCTAACTGTGGCTGGTTCTGCTGAAATAGTCACAGAAGAGTAGGCCTGTTTGAATCAATGGGATATACAGAGGGGATATACAGACTCACCAAATTCCCCCTGATTTAATGCGTCTCTTTTAGTTGCAACTTAGCACTGGATTCTAGCCACTGAACGATGTCACCTACCCAACATGGCATACAAAGACAACACATTCTTTAACAGCTGTTTTGGGGTGGGGTGCTACCAAGGGCCCAAGGGGTGCACCTGTTGCTTGGGGGCAGATTTTTCCACGATGGAGGTCTTAGGGGCTCCAATGTGGGCTTGCGGGAGGGGACATCATAGTTACCATAGTCACGGTTGGCCCACAAGTTGAACACCTCCCACTAAGGATGTGCAGGGGGGGAAGTATGCATTGCATTCATTTCAGGTTCTTTCAGGCAGCTTCATTTTTAGTTTTTAAATCTGAAAGTGTCCAGATTGTTTGGATTCCTTCCTTTCAGGTTTCTGGTGCTGGACCTCACTGATCCCTATAAAACCCTCATGTAGGCATCCTTCAGTCTCGAGAGACTATGGTAAATTGCTCTGAATAGAGGACTTGGAACAGCGTCTAGTGTGGCTGAGGAGGCCAATTCAAGAGTGACAATCCCTTCCACACTGAACACATATACAGTCTGTCCCCTGTCCAGCTCCCTGATTTTGCTAGTTTCGGGACTGCCTCTTTGCCTTGGCCTGCTGAACAAGGGTCTCTTCAAATTGGGAGATGATACGAATGAGGAAAGCCAAATGAAATAAATTTTCTTAACTTCTCTTTTGGAATATATATTTATATATATATAAAGAGACACAGAAGACTCTGAAAATGAAAGAAAACATCACTTTCGTGTTTTTGCTCACTCAGCTTAACCAGCAAAACCCCATCTCGTACTTCCATTCTTATTCTATAGGAGGCGAGTGTGTTCTGTGCCATCAAGTCAAAACTGACATATAGCGACTCTAATATGGTTTTCAAGGTACATGAGATATTTAAGGAGTGGCTTTGTTCGTTCCACTTCCCCAGTGAATTCCCATGGCTAAGCAGGGATTTGAACCTTGTTCTCCAGAGTCCTAGTTCATCACTCGATCCTTTGGGAATCTTTCTGTAGGGTACCTGCCATCAAACTGTGGCATTAAAGGGATGCTTAGAAGCCTGTATAGCAACAGGCTCTCTAGTGAAGAAACTTGCTTTCCTAAAGCAATCTGAATGCAACATCAAGACCCCGGCATTCACAAGTGTATGACTACTATTAATTAGAGTTCTTCTCTCAAAGGGAGATTTATTAGGAAGGGACTCTATAGATCATCAAGTCCAGCCCCTTTCAAAGAGCCATCGCAGGGAATTGAACTCCCAACGTCTGGCTCCACAGCCAGAGACTTCAACCACTGAGCTATCCAGCAGTTCATCAAGGATGGGCTACATTTGGCACTGTCTTCTTCCTCTCTCCCATTTCACAGTTAGCAATTAGTTGTCTTCTACCAGCTCCTCACATGCATTTTGCCATCCCTTGCTCCTCAAACATCAGCTTCAACACCTTCATCCCATTCTCTTCAGCCACTTTCTACAATAATAATAAAGATACATAGCCAAAATATGCTAATTTTCTATTTGCAGCTAGATTTTTTTTTAAAGAGATATACTATTTCTAAAGGAACATGGTGGCGCCATGGGTTAAACCGCAGAAGCCTCTGGGCTGCAAGGTCAGAAGACCTGCAGTCGTAAGATCGAATCCACGCGACGGAGTGAGTTCCCATCGCTCATCCCAGCTCCTGCTAACCTAGCGGCTCGAAAGCATGTAAAAATGCGAGTAGACAAATAGGTACCACCTCAGTGGGAAGGTCACGGCATTCCATGTTTAGTCACACTGGCCACGCAACCACGGAAACTGTCTTCGGACAAACGCTGGCTCTATGGCTTGGAAACGGGGATGAGCACCGTGCCCCGAGAGTCGGACACGACTGGACTAAATGTCAAGGGGAACCTTTACCTATACTATTTCTAGAATTTTTTCCCAAGTACACCAATTCTACACTTTTAACAATGGTGGTTCCTCATGGTTAACCTTATGCTGGAAATATCCATAACAAATGTAGTAATCTCTTGAAATGTTTTTCTTTCTTAGGATGAGGAATTAAAACTGCAGCATCAAGGGCACAAATATTTCTTTTGTTCTCTCAGAATCAATGGGATAATTTATTTTACAAATCATACTTGCCTTCTGAAATCCTCTGAATTAAACCTTCTTTTTGACCTTAACTATAAATTATACATTTTCGTTTTTTAAAGCCTCCAGTTGTAAAATACCTAGAGACAACTCTCAAAATGTGTGTCCTGCCAGGTAAATCTTTCAGGCCCCTAACTTTATATTTTAAGGAATGAATTGGCACAAAAGATTTCAAAAAAGATTTAAAAGTTATTAATTATCACAGTTGCCAAGAAGGTGGGTGGAACCGAGAGACACTGTAAGACATCCGATTAATCAAAGAGGGAGTTTGTGTGTATTTGTGAATTGTTTGGGTGTGAGCAGCAAACCTCCTTCCAAAGCAGCCCCTTCGCTCACAAAAGGAACAAACACCACAATCTGCAGAAGTAGCAAAAGAAACTGTGTTTAAAGATAACTGAGGGAGCGGGACTCTCAAAACACTAATTCCCACTATTTTTCCTGAGCATGGAGATAATCAACATGGCCAGGCCTACAACTGAGAGGGAAGCCAACAGCTAACCCCAGGGTTAGACACATTGAAATCAAGGGAACATATATTAATGATATTATCAATGACTATTTTGTCCCAATGGGTTGACCTTAGGTAAAGGTTCCCCTTGACAATTTTTGTCCAGTCGTGTTCGACTCTAGGGCGCGGTGCTCATCCCCGTTTCCAAGCCATAGAGCCAGTGTTTGTCCGAAGACAATCTTCCGTGGTCACGTGGCCAGTGCGACTTAGACACGGAACGCTGTTACCTTCCCACCGAGGTGGTCCCTATTTATCTACTTGCATTTGCATGCTTTCGAACCGCTAGGTTGGCAGGAGCTGGGACAAGCGACGGGCGCTCACTCCATCGCGTGGATTCGATCTCACGACTGCTGGTCTTCTGACCCTGCAGCACAGGCTTCTGCGGTTTAGCCCACAGCGCCACCACGTCCCTTAAGCGGGGCAAATTGTGGATTTATTTCCAGGTTTTGCAGATGTAAAAAAGATCCTAAGGATTTAAAGGAGAAGAAAAACCTAGGGGGTGGGCGTGAGGACTGTGAGGACAGAGCATTCAGGCCTTACACCTGAAAGGATAAAGGGCCACATAGACAGTGGAAATAAGGGGGGGGGGAAACTGTCCCATATCCCTACTCAGAAGTCACATGGACCTTCACATGGGTAGCACAAATGCCTAAATGTCTGTAGAGTCTTCTGAACACATAATCTGGAGGTCTGGCTGATTAGGATTTCCCATCACAGAAGCCCAGCTGAACATGCTTATAGCCACCTCCAGAGGTTTCCATACTCAGTTCTGAGCCCGCAGCCCTTCAACGTTTGGATAAAGGGGTGCAGGGACTACTTCTCAAATGTGCAATTGACACAAAATTGGGTGAAGTAGCTAATACCTTGGTGTTACATACAGCACTGATGTTACCTGTCTGTCATGGGTTTGGAGGGAAAGTTCCATCCTATGGGGAGTGGAAGGCGGGACATCAGGGGGAGGAGCTGTACTGTATAAATATTTGGAGCTTGTGTGAAGAGTTGGAGTTGGAGTCTGTGTGTCAGACTGAGTACAACTGTGTGTCAGTTAGTACATACCTGATAGGTTCAGGTTTCTTTATAGGTAGCCAGAACTGATAGGTTCAGGGTCTGTGCTTTACTTTAAAGTGTTCTGTGTGAACCAAACTGTTGTATGTATGATTGAGACTAAGCCACGTTACAGTATCTTATTTACCTGATCTTTTTATTTACCCTGTTTGTTATTTAAATAAACCTTGTTCTTTTGTTTGTTAAAAATCCATTCCTGGTCTGTGTGACTTCTTATAGGGAATGGTTGGTGGCAGCATAATTAGAGTGTGGCATACTCCAGTAGGTCTGGGGTTGTCACATTGATTGGTGTCCAGCGTGTGGGATACGACTGGTCCAGTTGTCCAGTGTCCAGCAAAGCCTTGGCAAGTGTGCCCAGAGCAAGGGGGGTCTAGTCAGGGAAAATCTAAGAGCGCGTAGGTAATCTTCTAGGCTTACCTCACGGGGAGGTACGCTAGTGGAAGAACGTGCCACCTCAGATTGGGGACTAGATTAGGGAGCTCTGAGGCAACCCGTTTTGGCGGGAAAGGGCTGAGGCAAAGCTGTGTGAAGTAACAGTGATCTAGCCTGTCTGCTGAGAGGCCTAGCAGAGGGGGTGGATTCTGCCTGGCAACAGTTGCAAGTTAGTGCTGAAGGAACAGCAGCAATCTATAGAAGGCTGTTCCTGAGGCAAAAGGAAAAAAAGTCGTCGCTTTATTTTGAGGCTTGACTTTTGAAGGCAGCCTGTTCTGGGGGGGATTATGCCCTTGACTCGAAGCCAAATGGCAGAAATGGGGGAAGTAAGAGACCCACTGGTAGACCAAGGTTCTGAGGAGGAATATGGCTCAGTGCAGGATGAGAGCACGGGAGAACAGAACCCAGAACTCAGAAAAATGCTCCTAGCCCAACAGCATGAACTGAGGGTGAGGGAGATGGAGCAAAGGGAAAGGGAGAAACAAAGACGATTTGAAATGGAATTGGAGAGAGAGAAAATGGCGTTTGAGTTAAGAAAATTGGAAATGATGAATCAGAACAATAATAACAATAGAGATTCTGAGGTGGGCCAATTGTCTAAAACTGACTTGAAGAAATTCCCTGTGTACCACAAGGGAGATTGCCCTGAGGTGTTCTTTTCCCTCGTGGAAAGAGCGTTTGTGGACTTCTCAGTAAGGGAAACTGAGAAGATGACTATTATGCGATCTTTGATCAGTGGCAGCCTGGCAGAAGTCTATGCAGAGATGCCAGTGGAGCTGTTGAAGGATTTCGCTGAGTTTAAAAAACTGGTGTTTGCCAGACATGGGATAAATGCGGAACAGCTGAGGCAAAGATTCAGGTCACTCACAAAGAAACCAGAGCAGACTTTTACCCAAGTGGGGGCCCAACTGGTGAGGCTGCTAGAGAAATGGCTGTCTCAGGAGGGGACAGAGACCTTCCAGCAGCTCAAAGACCTGATAGCGCTGGAACAGTTTTATTCAGTCCTGCATGGGGAACTGAAGTTCCAGGTGAGGGAGAGGAAACCGAAATCTGTGACAGAGGCGGCAGAGATCGCAGATTTTATTTACCAAATAAGAAAGCCCTTAGGTGCTGAGGGGAAATCTGTAGGTAAACCCAAAGAAACCTACAGCAAGTACTCTCAGGGACCAGGGAAAAACCAGCAAGGGGGAGGGGCCCATGTTGAAGGGAAGCCCTCAGACATGAAACCACAAAGACCTCAGATTTTGGAGGGAAAACCAAAACCAGATGAGAAAGACTCCAAGTACAGCAGAAAATGTTATTTCTGTCAAGGAAAGGGCCATCTAATCTCAGAGTGTGAGAAATTAAAGCAGCTAAAGGGAAATTTGCCTCATGATTTGAGTGGAACCAAGCCAAAAGCTGTGTTCTGTGTCCAGAAAGAGCAAAGCTCCTTGCCACTGAGGGAGCCTGTTGCCATGGCTACTCAATCTGGAACAGATACATCTGCTGATCAGGCTGGGGAAAATGGTCCTCTTGTGGAGGTCAAGCGCTGCTTACTAGTGAGAACAGATTCACAATTGTTTGAGACCGCAGGGGTGGACGTAGGAATACTTGACCATCAGTATAGGGGGCTAAGGGATACTTGTTCCCAGGTGACCCTGTGCCATCCAGATATTATTCCTAGGGAGTATATAATCCCAAATGAGAGCCTGAAGGTGGCAGGGATTGAGGGACAGGTGATCTCACTGCCAGTAGCTGAGGTACCTGTGAGCTTTCAAGGCTGGAGGGGAGTTTGGCGGCTAGCGATTTCATCGACTCTGCCAGCAGCCGTGCTCGTGGGAAATGACCTGGCTGAACATGTGAAACGGGTGCTAGTGATTACACGCTCACAAGCTACCACGGAGACAGTTCGGGGGGGTACTGACGAGCCCGAGGCGGAAGCAGATGAGGGTAGTTCAGAAGCTGTGGTGGAAACCTTAACCACAGACAGCAAATTTGGCCAAGAGCAAAAGGCAGACGCCATTCTCCGAAAGTGTTTTGAACAGGTGACAGACACCCAGCTAACACCTGAAACCCCAGCGAGATTTCGTGAAAAAAAGGGAATTTTATATAGAGAGACCCTGAGGAATGTCTCAAAAGGGGGAGATGGGATTAGAAGTCAGCTAGTGGTACCTGAAAAGTATCGCCCCATGATCTTACAAAGGGGGCACTCTGACATGTTTGCTGCGCACTTAGGGGTGAACAAAACACAGCAGAGAATCACACAAAATTTTTACTGGCCTGAAATAGGGAAGCAGATCAAGGAGTTCTGTAAACAATGTGATGTGTGTCAGAGGCAGGGGAATAACCGTGACAGGACCAAAGCGAAGTTGTGCCCTTTGCCTGTGATTGACACCCCGTTCAATTGTATAGGAGTGGATATTGTGGGACCTTTGCCCAAGGCCACAAAGAGGGGGAACCGGTTCATTCTCACCATTGTGGACCATGCCACGAGGTACCCCGAAGCCATTCCCTTGACTAACATCGAAACTAACACAGTGGCAGACGCCTTGGTGGGGTATATGTCCAGGATGGGATTTGCCTCAGAAATAATCACAGATTTGGGCACATCGTTTACATCAAAGCTCATGAAACGCTTATGGCAAATCTGTGGAATTAAACACAAGGAAACCACTGCCTATCACCCTGAAAGTAATGGGTTAACGGAGAAGTTCAATGGGACTCTGATGCGCATGATTAGGGCTTACTTGGCAGAGAATCCAAACAATTGGGACCAGAAGCTGCAATCCCTTTTGTTTGCTTATCGATCAGTGCCACAAGCCAGTACCGGGTTCAGTCCGTTTGAACTTTTGTTTGGGAGAAGGGTGAAAGGGCCACTTGATTTAATCAAGCAAAATTGGGAGCAGATCACCCAGGATGACCCACAAGATGTTGTGACATATATAGACTCTTTAATGAATGACCTAAAGAGAAACCTAGAGCTAGCAGCAGAGAACCTGCAAGCTCAGAAGGTTAGACAGAAAACTTGGTATGACCAGAAAGCCAGGGAGAGGCACTTTAACCCAGGGGAGGAAGTGCTTTGGCTTAGGCCCTGCAAAGAGAACAAACTGCAGCTCAAATGGGCAGGACCATATAGGGTCATTTCCAAGATGTCGGACCTGAACTACCTTATAGAGCAGGAGGAACACCAAGCAAGGAGGGTGGTACATGTGAATGCCCTGAAACCCTACTACAGAGGGGAACAGAGGGTTTTATTTGCAATAAAAGCAGCTGAGAGTGAGGAAGCTGAATTACCCTTCTGGGAGGGTAGAGGGGAAGTAAAATACAACCCAGATGAGGTAAAGATCAGTCCTGCACTCACCCAAGACCAGCAGCAAGAACTAAAAGTGCTGCTCACCAAATATCAAAAGGTGTTTTCAAATAAGCCGGGGATAGTGAAGGGAGTGATGCATCGGATCCATACAGGGGATGCAACCCCACAAGCAGTATCCCCATACCGAGTAACGGGACCCTATAGGGACAAGGTGCGGAAGGAGCTGGACGAGATGCTTAGGGAGAACATAATCGTCCCCTCTTCTAGTCCTTGGTCCTCTCCGATAGTCCTAGTGGACAAGCCTGATGGGAGCGTTAGGTTTTGTGTAGATTACAGGAAATTAAACCGCGTAACCACTCCTGATGCCTACCCAATGCCCAGGCTAGACAACCTGATTGAAACCATAGGGGGTTGTCGGTTCATTTCATCATTGGACCTAGTAAAGGGATACTGGCAATTAAGGATTGATCCCAGGGATCAAGAAAAGACCGCATTTTGCAGCCCTTTCGGTCTCTATGAGTTTAGAGTCCTGAGTTTTGGTCTCAGAAATGCACCAGCCACATTCCAAAGGCTGATGGACCAGACCTTAGCAGGGCTCAGTGACTTTACTGTGGCCTACATTGACGATATAGGGATCTTCAGTAATACCTGGGAAGATCACCTGAAACACCTGGAGTTAGTGCTGCAGAGGTTAAGTGCAGTAGGGCTAACGGTAAAGGCAAGCAAGTGTCAGCTGGGTAGCACAGAAATAAAATACTTGGGTCACATAGTAGGGGGAGGAATGATCAAACCCCTAGAGGCCAAGATAGAAGCCGTTCGTGATTGGCCCAGGCCCAACACCAAGAAAAAAGTCAAATCATTTCTTGGGTTGGTGGGCTACTACAGAAAGTTCATCCCGAGGTTTAGCGAGATGGCGACTCCGCTGACCGATCTGACGCGGAAGAAGACTGATGACCGCATCCCGTGGTCCAGCGACTGTGAGGAGGCGTTCCAGAGGTTGAAGGAGGCCCTCATCAACTATCCAGTGCTGCGTGCTCCAGACTTCGACCGGGGGTTCATCATCTACACCGATGCGTCTCACAGCGGGGTAGGAGCAGTTCTTTGCCAGGAGGATGAAAATGGTGACCAGCATCCAGTGTCCTACCTGAGTAGGAAACTCCAGAAAGGTGAGAGACATTTGGCAACCGTGGAAAAGGAGTGCCTGGCCATAGTATACGCGATCCAGAAGGCCAAACCTTACATCTGGGGAAGACATTTTGTTCTGTGCACTGACCACTCACCACTGCAGTGGTTAAAGACAATGAAAACCCACAATAGTAAACTTATGAGGTGGGCGTTAAACCTGCAAGATTATGACTTTGAAGTGAAGGTGGTCAGAGGGTCAAAGAACTGTGTTGCTGACACCTTGTCAAGAAGACCCGAAGAGTGAAGACGGCGGAGAAACATGGACTATGTATATTTGGTGACCAAAAGTTAAATGTACCTGTTTTTTTTTTACAGGCTTGGTTTGTATTAATAAAGGTAACTTAATGTATTGTAAATATGAATGTTTAAATGCCTAGTTGATATGTTTAACCTAGAGTGTAAGTATGGTATTGTGTTAAAATGTATAACTGTTTGTGTTTTGATCCTGGTTGTTTTTTTGGAGAAAAGCACTTTAGCTTTTCCCCTGCAAAACAACTTATAAAGAGGGGAGGTGTTACATACAGCACTGATGTTACCTGTCTGTCATGGGTTTGGAGGGAAAGTTCCATCCTATGGGGAGTGGAAGGCGGGACATCAGGGGGAGGAGCTGTACTGTATAAATATTTGGAGCTTGTGTGAAGAGTTGGAGTTGGAGTCTGTGTGTCAGACTGAGTACAACTGTGTGTCAGTTAGTACATACCTGATAGGTTCAGGTTTCTTTATAGGTAGCCAGAACTGATAGGTTCAGGGTCTGTGCTTTACTTTAAAGTGTTCTGTGTGAACCAAACTGTTGTATGTATGATTGAGACTAAGCCACGTTACAGTATCTTATTTACCTGATCTTTTTATTTACCCTGTTTGTTATTTAAATAAACCTTGTTCTTTTGTTTGTTAAAAATCCATTCCTGGTCTGTGTGACTTCTTATAGGGAATGGTTGGTGGCAGCATAATTAGAGTGTGGCATACTCCAGTAGGTCTGGGGTTGTCACACTTGGAAGACAGGAACAAAATTCAAAAAGATCTTAAGCTTGAGCACTGAGCTGAAAACAACAGAATGAAATTGAACTGGGATAAGTGCAGAGTTCTAAATCAAGGGGGGGAAATCCAAACACACAGTTATAAGATGGGGGATACTTTGCTCAGTAGTATTAAATGTGAGAAGGAACTTGAAGTTGTTGTAGATCACAAGCTGAATATGAGCCAACAGTTCAATGGGGCTGCAAAAAAGGCAAATGCTATTTTAGGCTGTATTAACAGAAGTATAGTCTCCAAATCCCGTGAGGTACTAGTTTCATTCTATTCAATACTGGTTAAACCTCACCTAGAGTACTGTGTCCAGTTCTGGACACCGCACTTCAAGAAGGATGCTGACAACTGGAGCAAGTTCAAAGGAGGGCAACAAGGATGATTAGGGGACTGGAAACTTTGCCTGATGAAGAAAGACTAAAAAAACTGAGCATGTTTAGCTTGGAGAAATGAAGACTAAGGGGGGAGGTATGATAGCACTTTTCAAATACTTGAAAGGTAGTTGTACACAGGAGGGGCAGGATCTGTTCTCAATCATCCCAGAGTGCAGGACATGCCACAATGTGCTCAAGTGACAGGAAGCCAAATTTAGGCTGAATATCAGGAAAAAAATTCTTAACTGTTAGAGCAGTACAACAATGGGACCAATTACCATGAGAGGTGGTGAGCGCTCCAATGCTGGAGGCATTCAAGAGAAAATTGGTCAACCATCTGTCAAAGCAGGGGGTTGGACTTGATGGCTTTGTAGCCCCCTTCCAGCTCAATTATTCTATGATTCTGTTATTCTAAATGCATGAAGATCTAAGTGACTTCCTAATAATACAGCTCTTTCCAGGTTTTCTAAGCACAGAATACTCAGAAGTGGTTAACCAGTCCTTTTTTCTGGGGACATACCATGAAAGTGCAGCTTGCCCAAGGCCACATAGGCAAGATGGTTATAGGAGAGAGAACTGGTTGGTTGGTTGGTTGGTTGGTTGGTTGGTTGGTTGGTTGGTTGGTTGGTTGGTTGGTTGGTTGGTTGGTTGGTTGGTTGGTTGGTCGGTCGGTCGGTCGGTCGGTTGGTTGATTTATGAGTGTGTTTTTTTAATTTACAGTGATTAGCCACAATATTAAAACCACTTACAGGTGCAGTGAACAACATTGGGGAGAAGTGGTCACATTTAGCAATGCAGGCAAAGTAGCAGACTAGATCTTTGCTTGCAAACGGTGATGTTGCTGCTTTTCAACCCAATTTCCTTTCCCTGAAAAGACTCAGGGTAGTATTATCCTCCTGAATGAAGATGTTCTGCTGCCGTAAGCAAAGTCTAAAAGACCCTATATCATTGCAACCAAAGGAAATCTCATTATTTTTAGCCTGTTTTACTTTTTTGACTTTGGTCTTTAAAGTTCCTTTATAATCTGAGCCCTCAACTAGGGACAGGAAATGTCCTAAAGTCCAGGAGCTATGCACCTCCTCTTCATCCCTTAAACGGTGGTACCCATCCTGTGCCCTCAAACCTGTTTAAATAACAATGACCTCCAGACATTTTGCTACACAGTACCATGTTTCTGAGTTGTGTTTTAGGCCCATGGGGAGCAGGAGGCTTATTTCAAATCAAGACATCCCATGAACCCTGATGTGGCAAAAAGAGGCAAAAATATAGAACAGTCAGCTTCCCACACCTCCTAATGGGAAGAGCTGTGGTTCTTTTGCGTTTGTGTGTGTGTTTTCATTTAATGGTCAGCAGCATCGTGGGTTGGAGTGCTGAAAAGCCAAATTGGGTGGGGCTCTGGGGCTACACAAAGCCTATTAACTACGCTTTTCCCACCCATGCCCTCTAAAGAGTGTCTTTAGCTTGTATGTAAATCTGTTCCTATCTCTGAAAAAATCTAAAGTACAAGTGAGCCTAAACTAATTATTCTAGTCCAAACACATTATGCTGTAGATGTCGATGCAGGTAAGCCCTCACGACACCAGGTGGCGCTATGGGAACACAAAATGGAGGCAGGGGGGCTAGATTGGAAGGCTAATCCAGTTTGCTGCAACACAGAGAGAGAGAGAGAGAGAAAACACCATTCTTTAAAAACTTGCTCTGCTTGGAATCTAGTACAGGCCAGTGCTGAGAGTTGCACATTCACACCTCTGCCGCAGGGCTGGCAGCAGGGAGCCAGACAGTCAGGAGCATGCAGGTGGAATGGAAGGGGGTTCCTTGGGAGGGCAATGAAGATGGCTGGCAGAACGGAAGACCATCTTGCCTAGAAAGGCGGAAAGAGCTCAGCAGTTCTTGACTCTTAAAAAGGAGACGGCGTTTTGAAAACAAATCCTCTCCTTCTTCACTACTTCCGAGCAGAGAGGATGTCAGCCATGGCTTCAACAACACAAGCAATCCATTGCTTTGCCCATTGCTTGCACATCACTCTGTTGTTCCTGGCAGGCTGGGAAAATACAGGAAAATGCTTTCTGACTCCATCTAGTGGGCTACATTGATACTGCACTTTGCAAATATTTACCACCCAAATTACCAGCGGTGGCGCTGCGGGTTAAACTGCAGAAGCCTCTGTGCTGCAAGGTCAGAAGACCAGCAGCCGTAAGATCGAATCCACGCAAGATCGATGTCCCAGCTCCTGCCAACCTAGCAGTTTGAAAGCATGTAAAAATGCAAGTAGATAAATAGGTACCACCTCGGTGGGAAGGTAACGGCTTTCCGTGTCTAGTCGCGCTGGCCACGTGACCACGGAAACTTCTTTGGACAAACACTGGCTCTACGGCTTGGAGACGGGGATGAGCACCGCCCCCTAGAGCCTCGGACACAACAGGACTAAATGTCAAGGGGAACCATTACCTTTACTACCCCCCCCAAGAAAAAAAACTGAAGAATGCCTGTCTTGCTACTTAAGGACTGATAAGAGAATGACATAAAATGTGGAAAATTCTTGCCAAAATAATCTGACGTTGTCTTAGAGCTCCCATTGAAAGCAACTTTTGAAAAGGACCAAATAAAACCCCAACGAACCATTATTTGTTACACCTGCAAAGTAAATTCTGCTACCTCTTATCTCATTTTTATTGTAAATATGAAAGTAACTGGCTCCATGTCCCTAGTTACTCCCAAGGTCTGGGCCTGGGCATTGTTGAAGACTGGAGAAAAGGAGAAGAGTAGCCAGCGGGCACCCCAGCCTCCCCGGAGGGGAGGACTCCATCGAGTGGACTTGAGGAGGGCTGGCGAGGGGGGGTCACTTGCTGGCAGAGGGCAGCCTCCCTCACCACCCAGGGAGAAGGAGGGTGGGGGGAAAGGAGGAGGAAGAGGCAAGGGGTAACCGGGCTGAACCACCACCGGCTGGTTGCCTCTGAAACGACTTGGCCTTGAAAATACAGGAGACGTGTGCAAACAAACGGCTGCCCCGGGGCTATGCTCCAAAAGCAGCCAGACAGCCCTTCGACACGAGCCACGAGCCACGGCCTCTGTTGCCATCACCATCACCCTTTCCCTCTGCTCCTTCCTTCTCCCATAAGTGTCCCTGTGCACATAAGGGACAGCGGGGGGGGGGGGAAGCGTCTCCCCCTGCCTCAGAGGGCAGGACACCTTGTGCCAGCACAGAGGCCAAGAGCAAGGCAGCCACCCCCTTCCTTCCACACAGAGAAGCCAAGTGAACTGAGCGGGGGGGGGGCACTAGCCCTGAGGCAACGTCCTTGGACACCACGGAAGACCAGCTGCTGGGACAGCCAGGCCACAAGAGGTGCAGGAACACAGCTCTGTCCTCCAAGGAAAGGGACATGGGGGGGCAGCACAGGCTGGTGGAAATACAGTTGCAGCTGCTCGCCCCCCTCCCCAGTATCTGCTGCCTTAATCTCCCGCCTCATTTGACCTAAAGGTAGGGCTGGGGTCTGGGCTGCTTTGGTTGCATGCTAGCAGAAACCATGTTAGCAGACCAAAAGGGGGGGGGCAAGGTCAACCGTAGTGTCACCTGCTGTTGGGGCTGACACATCCAATTCCGAGGTCCATTCCAACCCTATTGCTAAGATTGGAGGGGGAAAGTGGGCCAGGTGCCCTCTCCAACTCTGCCCCACATTGGAGTAGAGTTCAGAATCCTCACTTTTTTTGGATCACAGTTCCCAGAACCCATGAGCCAGCGTGACTAGCAGGAACAGCTGTCCAAAAACCAGCATCTCCAAACTCTACTGTAGAGGGCCCTCTTAAATGCACAAGTTGTCAGTGACAGAAGCAGATTTTTGTCTTTCTCTCCTTTCTTCCTTGGCAACGGGGGACGTTGGTGCTCACGAGAACAGCACAGAGTGTGGCCACCCCTACCCTCCCTCTTTTGAATGCCTCCAGGATAGGATCCGTTAACCATGAAATTCAGTGTTGCGTCAAAACCTTCGGTCAAGATTTTACATTAGCGCTGTGTCACTTTGCACAGAAAGTCTGAGTTTCCAACGGCCAACCACAAACAAATATGATCCCCCCCCCCAGATGTTCAAGAGCACAACTCCCCTAGGGAATTGGGCCATAATGGCTGGGGCAGATGGGAGTTGTAATCCAAAATATCTAGAGCGCACCCAGTTACCAGTTTGCCGCTGTAGCAAATGTTTAGTGGCAGCCATGGTGTGTCTGTTTCCCAAATAGAACTTCCTCTTCCTTTTCCATTTCTCCATCACACCGAATTTGCCTTGTAAATATGATTATTTTATGTAATGTGCTGTGCCAAGAAAATCCTTACGTAACAGCAGCCACCTCGGGCACATGTCTCAGAACACATGGCTGCTGCGCCTGTCTGTCAGTTGCAATTTTTTGCAGATGGCTGGGCTCAGACCCTCTCTAGAAATAGGAGAGCAAACAAATATGGATGCCCAAGATCCAGCTGGGATGAATAGGCGCGGATGGCAGAAATCACTGCCTCTTTCCTCCAACCGTAGTGCAGAGCTTTTTTTCCCCCACTTACCCAATGAAAACCCCTTTGTGTGTGCCTGTCAACACAAAAAAAAAAAAAACAGGTCACAAACCACAAAGCTGGGAAACTAGACAACTGCTGTCTTTCCTCATTTTGCTCAAGGTCATGCACGTCTCCAAATATTTCTGTGGCTTCTATCAGAAATCAGCACAACACCGGGAAATAACCGTTGCTTTTTTAAAGGGACAAGTTAAGCCAGGAATGAGAAAAGGCTACTCTTGCTTGTATTTAAATGCCTGTGATATTTCAAATAATGGTTACTAGCCTTTTAAGGTAAGCCTGAGCTGTGGTGGGAAACAAGATTAGATGGTACAGTGGTGCCTCGCTTGACGAGGATAATCCATTCCATTCAAATCGCTGTTAAGCGAAATCCTCATCAAGCAAAATGAAAAAGCCCATTGAAACGCACTGAAAACCACTCAATGCATTCCAATGGGTGAAATACCTCAGTGTCCAGCGAAGATCCTCCATAGGGCAGCAATTTTCTGGTGCCTGTAATGCGAGGAATCCATCCTAAGCACAGCGGGGAGCCATTTTAAACAGCGGGTGGCCATTTTGAAACCCGATGATCAGCTGTTTTCTGATCCTCGTAAAGCGAAAAATCGGTTCCCGAAGCAGGAAACCGATCATCGTGATGCGATTTTTCCCATTTAAAACATCATCTTGCGATCGCAAAAACTTCATCGTTAAGCGATTTCCTCATCTAATGAGGTAATCATCAAGTGGGGCACCACTGTATAGGTTGTATCACTAGGATATTGTTTGTTGGGCCTCCAGCTATCCCATAAATGTAGCCAAGTCTACAACGTTCTCATCTAGCAGCACGCTTTTTAGTTGGAAACATCTGAATTGGGAGAGAGAGAGATTGCACTGGGGCCCTCAAGATCTAATTGGATTCCACTTCCCATTCACCCAGCCAGCCTGACTCGTGGCCAAGCACAAGAGGATCCATACATCAATGTTTTGACAAACCTCCCGTCCCTGCCTTTTCTAGTGCTCATTGTTGAAAGGAGGGGGGAGATGGTCTAAATTCACTTCTCATCTCTACATCAGTTTTAAAACATGTGCTTTTCATTCAAGGATACGTCAGCAAACTTTTCAGCTGTAAAAAGCCATGAGTTGGGATACAAAATAAGCTAGATTTTTATTTTTATTTTTTTAAAGGGCAAATTTCTCTTTTGGGCTGGAACTCATTCTAAGATGGACCAGATGAAAGCAGGGGTACAAATTTTCCTGAGAATACAGCTCTTCTTTTGCTTTCTTTTCTGATTTGCAGAAACTGAAGAAAGAAATATTCCTTCATTTGTTTTCCCACTAGTCTCCCACGACTCGGATTCAAGGTGCCTCACAATGTTATTAAAAGACATTTACAACTAGAAACATAATTCAATTTAGTATTAAAACATAATTTAAAAGATTATCATGGCAAAACAACAGAATAAATGCATTTCTAAAAAGTACCTCAATTAAAAACCCTCTTATCTGTGCCCAATTAACAGCCTCTTAACAGCCAAGCCATCACTGCTGAAAGAAGATATTTTGGGCAACTATCAGCTGGTCAGTTTGACATCAGGAAATTTTAGAACTGATAATCCAACAGTCCATTTATGAACACTTACAAAAGAATGCACCAATTGCTGACGGACAATGCTGGTTTCCAAGAAAAAAGTAATACCATTCAATTTTACTTTAAAAATAAAGTCACCAACTCGGTAGATCAAGGGAATGCCATGGATTTAGTATGTCTTGATTTCAACGATGTACCCCATGAAAGACATGTGGACAAGCTGGTAAAAAAAAATGGGTTAAATAATACAAGCTCTATCTATTACATACAACTGTAGTTGTTAATGGATGGTGTCCAAAGGATGCTAATCAGTGGTTCCTTGTCATGCTAAGACTAGTGACAAGTGAGGCGCTATAAGGTTTTGAGCCCACTGTTGTTTAACATCACTATGAATGAACTGGATGAAAGTGTAAAGGGGATGGCTGGTCATCAACTCTGCAAATGATACGAAACTAGGATGGGGATGTAATAGTTCAGAAGGCAAGACTGAGGTTTCAAGGCAATCTTAGCGGACTGGAGAACAGGATCAGAACAAACAAAAAGAGTTTCAACAGGAAAAAATGGAGAGTTCTACACTTAGGCAGGGAAAGTAAGATGCACTAATACAGGCCGGGTGACATCTGACTTGACAGTAGGGCACATGAGAAGGATCCATGTGTCTTAGTAGCACACAAGCTAAACTTGAGTCAATAGCAACCAAAAAGAAAATAGTGTAATATTAGACTATATCAAGAGAAGTATTGTGTCCAGATCAAGGGAAGTAATAATATGATTCTGTTCTGGATGGGTCATGCCTAGAACACTGTATTGAGTTCTGGGCAGTGCTGTGATCAGTTTAAGAAGGACACTGACAGTCTAGAACATGTTGAGAGATGGACAACCAAGACAGTAAACAACAGGGGCTATGTTTAGGCTGGAAAAGATAGGACTGAGAGGTGGTCTGGCAGGCATCTTCCAGTATGTGAAGTGGAGTCACATGGAAGATGGAGCAAACTGTAGCTTCTGGGGGTAGGGCCTGAATTAATGGATCCAGATTACAAGGAAGGAAGTTCGACCCAACATTAGGAGGCAGATCCTAATGAGCAAGAGCTGTCCAACAGAGAAATGGAGTAGGTCAGGAAGCCGCAGATTTCCCTGCTTGGGGTTTTTAAAATAGAGGTTATCATGTGTCAGGGACGCTTTAGCAATGGATTTCCAATACTGGCAGAAGGTTGGGCTCTTGGAATCCATTTCAGCTCTACCATTGTATGATTCAATTGTTCATTTTCAGCCTGATTGTCAACTTGAGCTGTCCAGGGTCCTGAATGAAAGTGGAACTCTGGCCTTTTCTGTTAATGCCTAAAGCTGATCCGAAGTGTGGCGGGGAACACCGTAGGAAACAGGAAAAGCCTGGTCAAAAGAGGTTTCTTACACAATTACTATTCCATGTCAAATCTAGTAGGCTAGTCTCCCTTTTTATCACCAATTTCACCAATTTTATTTACATTTTGCAAACATCAACAGAGGAACAGCTAAAATATTTGCCTGGTTTGGGAAGCATCTTAAATTTGCAAATGCTTTCTGGTAAACACATCTACTCATACCAAGTGAACGTTGACACACCCAAGATGGATTTATTCCTATTTTAGGCATGTCCCTTGGAATGTGTCAGACTTATCTCACCTTCACCCCAGTGTTGGTGGAGGGGATCTCATGAAAAACTGTAACAGATCAAGGCACAATCTGTAATTAAATCCATACTACATTAAGTCATTGGTGTAGCCATATCTGGATAATATATATCAGCTGACTTCTTTCATGATCGTTATTTCATGGGCAAAATATTTCAGCAAATGAAAATTCCAATGACAGCCTAGGAATATTCTTTTATATCTACTGATACAGTTATATTCAGCCTTTCCTCTAATGAGCTGACGCTAACATTACAAGTCTACCCTCCTCCCCATTTTTATCTTCAGAACAACCCTGTGAGGCAGGATAGTGTGAAAAAAAGTTGTATGGCTTGGTGGAGACAAACACACGTTCCTTCTAAGTCTCAGACAATTCTGTGCTTATAGATATATGTTACGGGCTGTTAAGTCGGAACTGAATTAGAGCAACCCTAATAGAATATTCAAGGTATATGATATATTTAAAGAACAGTATAACTAGTTTCAACTCATCCAGTGAATTTCCATGGTCAAGCACAGATTTGATCCCAGATCTCCTGAATCCTATTCTGATACTTTATCTGCTAGAGCACACTGGGTATCAATGTCTGCCGAGCTCTGAGGCTTCCTGAATAACACATCATTCGACATCCTACTTCATCCACACACCACCAGCAGCCCCTTTCCTTCTGAGCTTGCCAGCAGTCTTCAGAGTAGCTGGGAGAGAAATTGGTATTTCCAGAAACAGAACAGTGTTGCAAACCGTCCATATTGAGATGCAAGGTATTCTACAGTGGTTTGGTCTTGAAGGGGCAGTTAAGAGCCATTAACTTTACACAATGCTTGCTCCTCAGTTGTTGAGATACACTGATCCAGCATCCTGCATGTTTGGACGCTCCAGACATTTCATAGAAGAATGCAAAATTAAGAAAATACCATAAGAAAGAAAGTGGAATGACAGTTTTTCTCTATCCAGGTAGAGGACTTTGAATGTTTAGTGCATCCAAATATGACTTTTGAATTCCTGGATATTCACCCCTTACTACTACATGAGGGTGTCTTTTTTCCCCCTCTGATAGGTTCCTCATCTTCAACAGAAGGAATGCAGGCACCGTGCATGCCTTTCCCTACTTGGGGTCAGCTGTGACTATTTAATTTGGCTGGTGCAACTGGATGAGAATTTGTTAAGGCCTGCAAATGACTTAATACATGATCGATGGCAGAGAAATGTGAAAACTGACTAAACAACTGAATAGATAGATAATATCAGTGCTAGTCCTCTCTTTCACACCCTCAGACCTTCAGATCCAAAGGTACTCTGTATCAGCCAAGGTGATATAACTTTGTTGAGAATATGGCCTCTCTGGTCAGGTTATAAGAGCTGCTAGCTTTGAACCTGCTCATCTTCTTCACAGCAGCAAGCAAGCAAGAACTCTCCTCTAACAACACAAGCCATCCATTGGCCCTGTCAGCATTCATTCTTCAGAACTATCAGATCCTGCTGCCAAGGAAATGGGACATCAAGTGGAAAATGGACTGTGCTGGGGAGAGAGAGATTGAAATCTGACCATGTCTATGTATGTTTCTGCCTCTTCCAAATAATAGACACAGGAGATCTTGGACTCTGGTATACTTTCCTCGGGCGAAGGTATAGCTTTAATTTCCTAAAGTTTCCACTATAGGCGATATCATCCTAATGGCAGAGTTTTTCAGAAATTAATGACTCAACCCCACCACTACCCTGTGGCCCCCAACAACTTCCCCTCAATAAAAGGGATTCCACCAGAGCCTTTGGGACCTTCGAGGGAGGGAGGGATTACACTATTTGTTTGTTTGTTTCTGAACAATTGCTGCAATCGATGCCCTCATCAGCCTTATGCAGCGGAG
The DNA here is from genome assembly GCF_051106095.1 of Pogona vitticeps. Lineage (NCBI taxonomy): Eukaryota > Metazoa > Chordata > Lepidosauria > Squamata > Agamidae > Pogona > Pogona vitticeps. Next base: position 13,050,696 of record NC_135795.1, read on the forward strand.
GTTGCAAACAGGATTTCAGCCAGTGATTCTGCATCTTGTCCTCTTCATGGTACTGCTCACTTTTTAAACCCTGACCAAGACCTGCCAATCCACCCTTCTACAATGCCTTCTCTATTAATCCAGGAAGAATCATGGTGGGCTACATCTTCCCTCCAGTAGGAATCAACTGCCTGAAAGACAACAGATCCTCCGCCACCAGTATCTTACTTCCAGTTGTCAATTTCTCCTCCTTTCAATGGCTCAGCAGTCTCAATTTCTCCTCCTTTCAATGGTTGCTCAGCAATCAATGCCCACCACCTATGTTCAGTCCCTAATGGGCTGCAGGGAGAGGTCTCTACCTGCCTTGACCTTGCTTAGAATTTGGGTTGCGGTTCGGAAAATCCTGGGATTTCCCTGAGCCTGCTGATCAGGTTTTTTTTTTCCACAGTAGGCTCCATTTTGGCTACGTCATGATCTACATGTGTGCTACCATTAAATGATATTTCTTATTACAAGTGACAGATCTGTGTTGATTTAGGAGGAAAATGTGCTTCCATTTCCTTCTAATTATTTATTTTTCTTTCCCCCCCCCCCATATAGTCCAACCTAGCTGTCTCCAACTGCTACACTAGGTATCTTTGAATTGAAACTGTTATCATTTATTTAGTCCCAGGGGATATACATTTTTCACATAGAAAGACTTACTTGGCACTTAAGTACATGAGAGTTATTTACATGTGAAATTCAGGGCAACATTTACTTCAGTTTGTTCACAGAGGTGTGGTGTTGTCTGGATGCAAGAGAAGGCCTTCCAGCTGAACCATATTTACATCAATGCCAAACTAGTCCCCACCCCCCACTCCATCAAGGCGTTTCGTGGCACTTTTGATGGGGGGGAGGTGTCTAATTGTGTAGTCTCCTCCCAAGAGGTGGAGACTACCATATCCATAATCCCTTGCAACTCCCACAGATTTTAGCTCCACCCATTTATTGCCCCTGTCTTCACCACAGGCTGAAAATGGTTGCTGGAATCTGAATTCAGTAGCTTAAAAACACCTCTTGGGACTTTCATTTCCTGATTAAATTCTCCAGAAGTCTTTCTGGGGGAATTCCCATAGATTTTTGAAAGCTGTAGTCCACAAATTCTGATAGTTCCATGAGTCTTCTTTGCATCTTTGAGTCTTATTGCCCTGCCCTTCCGCAAGAAATCTCATCCCAATGGTTACATGTTGTCTAACAACACACAAGGTGCTGGTGGAAGATATAGCAGTGCATAGTGTAGATGTTATATTCTGTATCTTAAGTTCCCTGGGAACACAAGGAAGCCCTCCTTGGTTTCCACAAGTATCTTCAGAAGCTGTAGAACAGTGGTTCCCAACCTTGGCTAACTCAGGCGTTCTTGGACGGCAATTCCCAGAAGCCTTTGCCGCTAGCTCTGCTGGCACTGGTTTCTAGGAATTGTAGTTCAACAACACCTGGGTTATCAAAAGCTGGAAACCACTCCTGTAGAGAGAGAGAGGCCCCTCAAATGGATTGATGAACAGGGCATTTCAACAACTTCAGGTAGTGTGAGCGGCATATAAGTTAAATAAATAAATAAATAAATAAATAAATAAATAAATAAATAAATAAATAAATAAATAAATAAATAAATAAATAAATAAATAAATAAATAAAAAGAGTTTGATAGTAGAGTGCCTTGTGTGCAGTGGTTAAACCGCTGTCCTGCAGCTAAAACTGTGCTCACGACCTGGGCTTCAATCCCAGGTAGCCGGCTCAAGGTTGACTCTGCCTTCTATCCTTCCAAGGTCAGTAAAATGAGTACCCAGCTTGCTGGGGGGGGCAATGTGTAGCCTGCATAATTAACTTGTAAACTGCTCAGAGTGTCATGAGTGCATCCGAAGACCTGGAACCAGAAGGGTTAACTGAGGCTGAAGAGAATGCTGTGGGATCAGAAACACCTGAACCGCCTCCAGATTCTCCTTCCACAGCAGACAAGCTTCGGGCCAGGCTTCAGGAAAGACTTAGGACAAGGAGATCAGAGGATCGCTCGAAGGCTGTCCACAGAAACCTACGTTCATCTAGTCCTGAGTATTAACAGGATAGAAAGCTTTCCAGCAGCTCAAGGAGCTGTTTTACTATAAAACAGCTCCCAGTGAAGCCAGAAATTCTGTGGAAGCAAAGAGTCAAAATCTTGGCTTGCATCCATGCTTCTTGAACCATGTTCCTGACTCTGAACTCTGGACTCTGCCCCTGGACTACGCTGTGTATCGGACTCTGGACTTTGACGCTGGACTTCATTCTGTGAGTTGATTTATGGACATTGGCTTTGCATTCTTGGTATCCTTGACCCTGGATTGGTTTATCGGACTTCGGCTGTTGTAACCCCCGGGAACGTGACAGATTGCTTCCACCGCCACACTTTTCCCAACATGGAGGGAAAAGCAAACGAAGACTCAGGTCTGCTGAATGTTGTCCTTGCTCAGGTGCAGTTCCTTACCCAGACAGTCAGCCAGCTTCAACAGCAACAAATACAATTACAAGCCGACGCTGCTTCTCAGGCAAATGGGGGAGAAAGGCTAAACCATCCCGAAATGAGAGTTCTGTCTCATGACTCACGGAGACCTAACTCAGCGGCAACTGCCTGATTCTGGGGACTGTAGGTTTGCGGTGTGTGTATATAGGGTCTCCCGAATCTCAATCCAACATTCCAAACTGGTTCTATTTAGATTCATAAACGTTCATGAAGTGGCCGACAATTCACAACATTTATGCAAAATTGAAAAAATCCTGCTGGCCTTTAAGATGTCTTAACAGTCTTTGATGTTTGTGACTTATTTGACACTAATTATTAACAACATTTCCCCTTCATGGATTGCTGCCTTGTCGTGGCGAAGGGGCTTGAGTAACTCAGAGAAGCTATGGGCTATGCCGTGCAGGGACACCCAAGATGGACAGGTCATGGTGGACAGTTCGGACTAAACGCAATCCACGTCGAGCAGGAACTGGCAAGCCACTCCAGTATCTCTGCCAAGAAAAATCCATGAACAGAAACAAAAAACTAAAAGATATGACGCTGGAAGATGAGCCCATCAGGTCGAAAGGCGTCCAACATGCTACTGAGGAAGAGCGGAGGACATGTACAAGTAGCTCCAGAGCTAATGAAGTGGTTGTGCCTGTCATGAATTTGATTATGAAAATAGAATAGTGTTGTATTTCATAAGATTTAGTTCAGAGCTGCAACGAAAAGCTAGAAATCTGCTTATGCCCAGGTGCTAATTAGAGAGAAAATGTACAAGGTCAGTTCTTCTCCAGCTAAAGAAAAAAAAAAGTTAAGAAGAGCAAGCTGACCCTTATCTTATCTCAGCTCTGCTGGACAAGGACATAACTTCTTAATTTAAGAAAGATGGGCGAAGAGAGACGAGAGAAGAGGGAGAAGGACGAAGAAGAGATGGAAGGGAGAGACGACACACCGAGAGAAATGCAGCCGACAGGACTTTATTTTGAGATTGCGTAAGAATGCTTATTTAAGATATAGTTAGAAGTTCATTATTTTCATTTTATAGAGGAAATAACTGGTGGCTAAGGCTGGGGGTTATTTTGGAAATACTAAATGACGTTAAACTAAGCTTGTTGAAATGTTATCTTTTGTAATAAAATATAAAAAGATAAATTGTCTGTAAGCTGTCTCCTTGTTTAGACCAAGCTACTGTAATAAATTGGATATTTTTGACTTAGATTGTTTTGATCTGGCCACATTACCATATTACCAAAAGAGGGTCCTAAAGTAAAAAAGAGGAAGAGCAGACCTTCCAGATTGTTTATTTAAAATCGAGACAGACTTGGGTGAAGGAGTGTGAAGTCGCCTAGAGCAAAATTACCGGACCCGGTTTTGCTGGCATTAGGGACTAATCATTCTGAATCCCTCTCTGTCTCGTGTAAAGGCAGTTCTAAGGAACGCTTTTACTACATGGTGGCATCTTGGGATCTGAGTCTCACGTGCCGTGTTTACAGTATAGTGGCAGATGGGATTTGGTTTGCGCTTTTCTCAAGGGCTGAATTAGCGCTTGTAATTGTTTTATGAAGGCAGATGTGTGAGCAAGCAGATACACACTGCTAAATAAAGGACAAGAGAAACTTCTCTGGCGTGAGCTTCAGAGCTAAGCAGGGAAGGTTGTAAATTATTGTGACTGGAGAAGACTCCTATGCAGAAAGCTCAGGCTAAAGTGATGCAAGGAGAGATTCTGCCAGTGGCTTAAGAGTTCTAAGGAACAAGCATTGTGCTGTTTAAAAAGTGCCAGCTCGATTCACTCAGGTGACAGAGTGGCAAAATTGTTTTGAGTGTAGCAGGAGTCTATAAGGAGCAGCCAGGATAATAAAAGTAATTTAAAAGTGATTAAATAAAGTTTAAAAAGGAAAATTTCCTACCCCAAGCCAGAGCCAAAAGGATTTCCTGGAGGGAAAGTAGGATCAGTCAAAGTTGACAGTTTAATTGTTTTATTGCTCCTCCCGTGCTTCAGCCAAGGCTGCAGGGAGAAGAAAAAAATGGCTTTTAGCAGTCGGTTTTCACTGCCTGAAGTATCAGTGGATAAGGAGATTTTGTCAGCAATGGAGCATAGTTCCTTACTGCAGAGTGGAGCAAGATCAACAACTATTAGTAGATCGCTACAGATACCCAAAGAATTTCATATGAGGAGTGCTGTCACAAGATTTACTGAAGAAGATGCCCAAAGATTAATGGAAGCAAATCCAGAAGTTGTTAAACCTAAAGTGAAGCCAAGAAAGGCACAGCAGTACACTGGGGCAGAACAAGTTCCAACTCAGCAGGATCTGCTAACAGAGAAAATTCTTGCTAATGACCAGAGGTCGTCAGGAGCAGCAATGGCAGAGGCCAGCAGCAGTCCAGCAGATAAAAGAGATGCGAGTTTCAGGTTGCAAGAGCAGTTTACCCTGATGATGGCAGACTTCATGGAGAGCCAGAGGCAATGGCTTGAAGCCCACTCCACGAGTCAGAGAAAAGCAAGGGAATACCATGAGATGAAACTGCATTTTTTGCAGAGGAAGATTGCTGAGGAAGAGTGGACCAGAGGCTCTTTAGGGAGCATGGACAGTGGAAAACTGTCTGATTACCAGGAAACTGAAGAAATAATTTCCTTTAAGAAGATTGAACCTACTCCCAGAGTTAGGAGTATTCCAGAAGTGCCTAGGAGGCAGAGCCTATACGAATCCAAGAAGACAGTGGTTCCTGAACCAAGACAGTCTTTTGCTGGAGAGCGAAGAAGCATGGGCCTTAGCCAGACTAGGTCACCCTTGACTTGCTTTCAATGCGGAGGAGCCCATTTAAAAAGGGATTGTCCACGACTGGCGGGATCAACTAGTCAAGAGGAGAAGCCAGTTGGCAAAACCCCGTTACCTGCCCCACGGAGATTTCAGCAGATACCCTTACCAGCACCAAGGAGATTCGAGAAGGCGCCCATACCGGCTCAACGGAAATACAAATCAACAACCCCGAAGGTCAACTATCTCAGTGCAACACCACTAGAAATACCAGAAGAAATACCAACAGAACCACATGTAATTAATCAACTATGTAATGTGCCACCCCAGCAACAAGGAGGAGTCAAGCCAAATTTTTCTGAAAGCAGTGAAATGCAAGCAACGGAGCCAAGGATTGTGCCAAGAATAATGGGCTTACAAATAGCTCAAGTTTCAACGACAGTAAACCAACAGACATCCTCAGGGGAGAAATTTTCAGTCATAGATCCCAGTATCATCCTACCAGAAGAACAGTTATATTGGTCACTGAAAAGTTTTTTGGAACCAGTAACCCTACATTTTTCTACGGGAGATTTGACCATAAATGCCTCTAGGGATACCGCTGCAGATATCTCATCAATTAACAAACAGTTTGTGGATCCAGAACTAATCTTGAATAACCTGAGATGTCCAGTGAAAACATATGGATCAGGAGAAGTAATCGAGCGATTCGAACCACTCGTGTATGTGCACTTAAGCTACAAGAATTGGAAAGGTGCAAAATATCTATTAGTGCATGAAGGCAAACCTGATTTTTTATTGGGAAACGATCTAGCATTTCTTAACCACCAACACACTTTAAAATCAGCTTCCATACAAGCAGTGACACGTGCGCGAAGTAAAGCAATAGAGCAAGTCTCAACTGAAGATAACTCTGAGGAGCAATCAGATGGTCATGTAACGCAACATCAACCCCTTGCAGATGAAACGGATAGTATAACTGAGATAAAAACTGAACCAGAGGATCTACTAGTACCAATGGGATCAGAGGAATTCAAACGAAAATCCTACATTGGATTCTTTGAGGTCTCAAGCCGACAGTTACGCGGTACAACCGGTACAACAAAAAGTAACCTTTTTGTGGGGACAAAATGGACTATTGTACCGAGAATATTTTCCCAAATCAAATGATCAAGCTGAACCAGTACAACAACTAGTCATTCCAAGAGAGTACAGAGAAAGAATTCTGCAACTTGCCCATGATAGTCCAAGTAGCGGACATCTTGGAATTCAAAAAACTTTAAGTAGGATTTCGCAGCATTTTTATTGGCCCGGCATTTCCAAAAACGTCAAGGACTACGTTAGTACCTGTGATTACTGTAAAAGAACAGGGAAACGGACTGAGTGTACAAAACAAAAATACTATCATGACAAGAAGGCCCATCACCGAGAGTTTGAAGTGGGTGATATGGTAAGTTGGTAAGTTGGATGTGGTCAAACAGGAGATGGCAAGAATAAACATCGACATCCTGGGCATCAGTGAACTAAAATGGACAGGAATGGGTGAATTCAGCTCAGATGATTATCATGTCTACTATTGTGGGCAAGAAGCCCGTAGAAGGAATGGAGTAGCCCTCATACTCAACAAAAGAGTGGGAAAAGCTATAATGGGATACAATCTCAAAAATGATGGAATGATGTCAATACGAATCCAAGGCAGTCCTTTCAACATCACAATAATCCAAGTTTATGCACCAACCACCTTTGCTGAGGAGACTGAAACTGAACAGTTTTATGAAGATTTACAACACCTTCTAGAACTGACACCAAAGAAAGATGTTCTTCTCATTCTAGGGGACTGGAATGCTAAAGTAGGGAGCCAAGAGATAAAAGGAACAACAGGGAAGTTTGGCCTTGGAGTTCAGAATGAAGCAGGGCAAAGGCTAATAGAGTTTTGTCAAGAGAACAAGCTGGTCATCACAAACACTCTTTTCCAACAACACAAGAGGCGAGTCTGCACATGGACATCACCAGATGGGCAATATCAAAATCAGATTGATTATATTCTCTGCAGCCAAAGATGGAGAAGCTCAATACAGTCAGCAAAAACAAGACTTGGAGCTGACTGTGGCTCTGATCATCAGCTTCTCATAGCAAAATTCAAGCTTAAACTGAAGAGAGTAGGAAAAACCACTGGGCTACTCAGGTATAATCTAAATCAAATCCCTCATGAATACACAGTGGAAGTAAAGAACAGATTTAAGGAACTCGATTTGGTGGACAGAGTGCCTGAGGAATTTTGGACAGAGGCTCGTAACATTGTACAGGAGGCAGCAACAAAAACCATCCCAAAGAAAAGGAAATGCAAAAAAGCAAAATGGCTGTCCAACGAGGCCTTAGAAATAGCAGAGAGGAGAAGGGAAACAAAATGCAAGGGAGATAGGGAAAGCTACAGAAAATTGAATGCAGACTTCCAAAGAATAGCAAGGAGAGACAAGAGGGCCTTCTTAAATGAACAATGCAAAGAAATAGAGGCAAATAACAGAAAAGGAAAAATCAGAGATCTGTTCAGGAAAATTGGAGATATTAGAGGAACATTTTGTGCAAAGATGAACATGACAAAGGACAAAAATGGGAGGGACCTCACAGAAGCAGAAGACATCGTAGTGGCAAGAATACACAAAGGAATTATATCAGAAAGATTTGGATATCCCGGACAACCCAGATAATGTGGTTGCAGACCTTGAGCCAGACATCCTGGAGAGTGAAGTCAAGTGGGCCTTAGAAAGCCTGGCTAACAACCAGGCCAGTGGAGGTGATGGCATTCCAGTTGAACTATTTAAAATCTTAAAAGATGATGCTGTTAAGGTGCTACATTCAATATGCCAGCAAGTTTGGAAAACTCAACAGTGACCAGAGGATTGGAAAAGATCAGTCTATATCCCAATCCCAAAGAAAGGCAGTGCCAAAGAATGCTCCAACTACCATACAATTGCACTCATTTCACACGCTAGCAAGGTTATGCTCAAAATCCTACAAGGTAGGCTTCAGCAGTATGTGGACCCAGAACTCCCAGAAGTACAAGCTGGACTCCGAAGGGGCAGAGGAACTAGAGACCAAATTGCCAACATGCGCTGGATTATGGAGAAAGCCAAAGAGTTCCAGAAAAATATCTACATCTGCTTCTTTGACTATGCAAAAGCCTTTGACTGTGTGGACCACAGCAAACTATGGCAAGTCCTTGAAGAAATGGGTGTGCCTGACCACCTTGTCTATCTCCTGAGAAACCTATATGTGGGACAGGAAGGAACAGTTAGAACTGGATATGGAACAACTGATTGGTTCAAAATTGGGAAAGGAGTACGACAAGGCTGTATATTGTCCCCCAGCTTATTTAACTTTTATGCAGAATACATCATGCGGAAGGCTGGACTGGAGGAATCCCAAGCCGGAATTAAGACTGCCGGAAAAAATATCAACAACCTCCGATATGCAGATGATACCACTCTGATGGCAGAAAGTGAGGAGGAATTAAAGAACCTTGTAATGAGGGTGAAAGAGGAGAGTGCAAAAAAACGGCCTGAAACTCAACATCAAAAAAACTAAGATCATGGCCACTGGTCCCATCACCTCCTGGGAAATTGAAGGGGAAGATATGGAGGCAGTGACAGATTTTACTTTATTGGGCTCCATGGTCACTGCAGATGGAGACAGCAGCCCCGAAATTAAAAGATGCCTGCTTCTTGGGAGGAAAGCGATGACAAACCTTGACAGCATCTTAAAAAGCAGAGACATCACCTTGCCAACAAAAGTCCGAATAGTCAAAGCTATGTTTTTTCCTGTCATGATGTATGGAAGTGAGAGTTGGACCATAAAGAAAGCTGACCGCCAAAGAATTGATGCCTTCGAATTGATGCCTTCGAATTGTGTTGCTGGAGAAGGCTCTTGAGAGTCCCCTGGACTGCAAGGAGAACAAACCTATCAATTCTAAAGGAAATCAACCCTGAGTGCTCACTGGAAGGACAGATCCTGAAGCTGAGGCTCCAATACTTTGGCCATCTCATGAGAAGACTCCTTGGAAAAGACCCTGATGTTGGGAAAGTGTGATGGCAAGAGGAGAAGGGGACGACCGAGGATGAGATGGCTGGACAGTGTCTGCGAAGCAACCAACATGAAATTGACACAACTCCGTGAGGCAGTGGAAGATAGGAGGGCCTGGCGTGCTCTGGTCCATGGAGTCACGAAGAGTCGGACACGACTAAACGACTAAACGACGATGACTAACAACATTTATATACATTGTAGGTCTCCCTTTAAAGCAGCACGATTCATTCCTGTGTCAAAGATCTTTAAAAATCCATCAGGAAAATCGAAGTTTAAAAAAAATTCTTAAAATTTATAAACTTGTTAAAAGTCAACATTTGGCCCACATGTCTGTTATGAAGCCCCCTTTTTCAAGAGAGAGAGAGAGAGAGAGATTTCTGAAAGCGCCAGAACAGAAAGCCTCAGAGAAGGTCCCGGGAGAATAGAAACGGTTCCTCTTCAAAGCGTCTAGCACGGACGATAGCCAGCCAGCTTGAAGAGAATTCTGCAAAAGGTTTCCAGGCATCAAATACCCTTGTGTAACCTAGAGGGATCTGAGGACAATTTCACACACAAAAAACATATCTTTCACAGGATATGCAGTTTCTGAGAAAATGGAAAGGATCAAATGAAGCAGCAACAAAACCTCTTGTTCTGTGCAAAAATTGAACATTCTCTCCAGGATTAAAGCAAATTGAACCAAAGGTGCTGACTGTCTGGTATTTAAACTACCCAGCCCTGGAATAGCCCCAAAGCTGCAGTAACTTAGATTGTTGGCCAGTGTCCTATTGGTACCGTGTTTCCCTGAAAATAAGCCCTAATATGATTTTTCAGGATGCTCTAATATAAGCCCTACCCCCCAAAATAAGCTCCAGTTAAGTGAATCTTTGCCCTCCACCACTGTGCAGCAACCAGAAGAAAGTAACAGGACTGTAAAATAAAATATCCTCTGAAAATAAGCCCTAATGTGTTTTTTGGAGCAAAAATTAACGTAACAACCTGTCTTATTTTCGGGGAAACACGGTAGTGTGACACAACTCCGTCTCTGAGACCTTTATTATGTTGTGGTTCCTCACAAAGACCCAAGCTGCATCCATCTTCCTCACACTGCCACCAGATGGTTTCTTTACAGGTAGTTCCCACTGAATCAACTGCAGAATGAGAAGTCAACCCTTATGTAAAATCCCATTTAATCAATGGGTCTCCTCCTGTTGGAACTGGCAATAAGATACTCGCCATTCATTTCCACTGCTTAAATTCCTGTGTTCCCAGAAAACCTCAAGGCCATCCCCACAGACCTAATTCAGACGCCTGCCTTCAGGATCAACCAGAAGGTCAAGAAAGCAGAGGCATCTATTTAAACCCAGTTGCTAGTTCCAGCTACAGCAGCTGAATAATCAACTGCTGCAAGGTGAGTCAACTGTTATGTAAATCCTACTGATTCAATGAGTCTGCTCTCAGTGAAATTAAGAATAAGAATGGGGTCATGGCCGCCTTGGTGGTGTTCGCTCCACATCTAAAGAATGTTTCCCCCATCATTATTGATTTTAAACCATTGATTTAAAGCTGCTTTTATATGAGATGCTGGAATGCCTTTTTAAAATTATTATTAGTATTTTCTATATAATTGCTAGTTTTAAACTGATTTTTTTTTCTAATTGCTAAATAATAGTGCTTCAAAGTTGTAGTTTTTGGAGTGGTAGCCTTGCTAGTCTGTGCAAGCATATCGGGCAAGGAACAAGGCCAGTGTTCCCTCTAAGCATGCAGAGTGACCTCGAGTGTTTCTGTCCCTTCGCTTCGGGTAATGGCTGGAACTCTGGTCCGTGCAGCACTCCAGAAATTTAGAGGGAACATGGAACAAAACCATAACCATTTTTTTAAAAGGAGGCATAATCATTGTGGCACCTTAAAGAGGAACTCCTAGGTTTCATGTGAACTTTCATGGATCAAATCCACCTTCTCAGACCCACCACCCTCACAGGTGTGCTTGGTGGGGACACGGGAGAGGGCCTTCTCCGTGGCTGCTGCCAGACTTTGGGAAGCTAGGCAGGCTGCATCTTAAAAATATATAAATAAATCTTAGAAAAGCACAGGAATGCACTGATTCCTGGAAAATATTTGCCCGTGTCAGGATTAGAACACGCTATCATAGTTGCCTAGAAGAGAGATACCAAAGCTATCTTGTACAAAGCACAGGAGAACTGTTTTATTCAGAAGATTATGGAGACATTTTACAGCAAGTAACCTTGAGGGTATTCCAGTTGGTTGAAGTTTCTCACTTCTAGCCAGACCTGAGAATATGTTTCTAGATCATTTTTCTGAGACTCCCACGCACACCCTTAGCCATTGTGCTTTCACACCTCCTCCACAGAAGCCTCCAAAAAATCTTTGTTCCTCCCTAGCAGGATCAGGCCCTTTGTTCAGCTAAGGGCTCTTGATTGCTCACTCATCACCAAGCCATCTTCAAATGCTCTACTTTACCAATGGCTCACGACAATAAAGCAATGATGGGAAGATACTTTTCCTCATTGCCCCCAACTACTGGGAGATTTTCAGGCTAAATTCAGAAGGAGCAAAGAGACCTGAGAAGGATAGGAGGCAATGTCACCAACCCTACTTGTAAGAAGAGGGCCATGCCTGTGTGCTAGACTTGTGAGTTGGCCCTTCTAGCACAAAGGATGTTAAATCACATGGACCCCACTTAGCATCTGTGATGGAGCTGAAGCAGTGTGGGACATGTAGTCAGAGAAATGTAAGATGGAGTCAGACAGGTTCTGTGTGGAGATGATTTGAGAGACATTGAAATGTGTTTTTCTAAGTGCTATGAGAGTGTTTTTCTGAAAGAAGAAAACTGAGGGGAGATAGGATAACACTTTTCAAATCCTTGAAAGGCTGTCATAAAGAGGAGGGGCAGGATCTGTTCTCGATTATCCCAGAGTGCAGGACACACAACAATGGGCTCAATTTACAAGAGGCCAGATTTCAACTAAATACAAGGAAAAACGGCGTGGTTTGAGATAAAGCTGAAGGTCGGACAAAGAGGCCCATGGAAGACACAACATTCCGAGCTAATTGGAGAAGAGATAAAACACCTGGATCTTCATGGGAATTGAGGGTGGAGGAAGGGGTTACAGCCCCTCGAGGCTAATTGGTTAACAGCCATGAAGTGTCAAGAAGAAGGGAGGAGTTAGAGAATGTAGAAAATGGATGATGGGTTATGTGGGAGAAGTTCGATTCCATGATGATGGGAGAGAAAAGAACTTGATGGTTTGAGCATGTGGCTTGAAGGAGAGAGAATGTAAGCGGAGAGAAAGAAGGAGGTGGGGCTAGCCCAGCTTAGCAATATTTTTTTTAAAATGGGGATTACTTATTTTATTTAACTGCGATAATCTTTGAATGTGTTCTTTATGCTAAAGCTTGAGCAATATAAACTGATTCTAAGAAACTCTATTTTTCTAATAAGAAATGATTATAACAATTCTTACAAGAGGACTGGTCTCTTGAACAGCAGGGTCTGGCTAAATCCAGGAGGTGGAGAGGTTAACAAACTAGCTATCTTTAAGATTCCTGCCTAACTGAGCTGTTGTGAGTTCTAAGGAATCATAAAGCCCATGTGTCTGTACTTGCAAAATACTGGGTAAAAGTAAAGTGTTCATTTAAGGTCAGACTTGTTCAAGGGGTTTACGCTATACACTGCTGAGGTCTTGGGACTTGCCTCAGCGCAAAAGTGGTAGGTAAGTGTCCTGTCGAACTCTCTGACCGAGTGCTAAGTTCTCCCTAGTTTATTGAGTCAATCCATCTCATATTTGGTCTTCCTCTTTTCCTACTGGCTTCTACTTTTCCTAGTGTTATTGTTTTTTCTAGTGATGATGGAAAAGACTGTAATGTGTCATACCCAAAGTGCAATCATTCCAACTTAACATCTATTAAGAGTTCAGACTGGATAAATTAATCATTGAGGAGGAAACAGAGAAAATTATAAACAGGTTAAAAGTAGGGAAAACACTTGGAACGGATGGATAAGGCCCAGAGTATTACAAAATATTGTTAAAAATTCCTTATACCCAAGTTCAAAATATTATATAACAAAATTTATTCTCCAATCATGCCAAGAGTCACTAATAGTTTTAATTCTGAAACCAAACAAAAATTTGATGTATATGGAATCCTACAGACCAATTTCATGGATAAACCAAGATGCAAAAATATCAACTGCTATTTTAGCAAACAGATTAAATAGTTTTATTGGAAATTATATTTATAAAGATTAGAATGGATATATACAATGAAGACAAATGCCAAAGAATGCTTAACACAATGAACATAGCAAGAGAGACACAATGTAAGGCAGGAGAAATAGCACTGTATATATTTAAAGCCTTTGACTGGGTGGAATGGGGCACATTAAACATGTTGACGAAACACTTAGGATTTGGTATTCACCATAGACATATAATTCATCAACTACATTAACAGAATAGAGCAAAGATTCTTAAAAATGATGGTGTAACAGACACATTATCTCTAGGCTGAGATTTGACAGACCCAAGTTTGTATAGACCTATTTCATTATTAAATCAAGATGCAAAGATATTTTACTGCAGTCTTGGCAAATAGAATGAATATGTTTACCTCAAAATACAGTGGTGCCTCGCTTAACGGGTGCTCCATTTAGCAACGAAACTGCATAGCGATTAACTTTTTGCGATCGCAAAAGTGATCGCATTGCGATATTTCCTATGGGGTTTTATTGCTTTGCGACGATCGGTTCGCTGTTTCGCTTACCGATCATCACAAAGTGATGATTTTTTAGCAGCTGATTGGCAGTTCCAAAATGGCCGCCGGGTAAACAAAATAGCCGCCCGCTGTTTTCGCGCCGATTCCTCGCTTAAGAGGCAGCAGAAATGGCCGCCATATGGAGGATCTTCGCTTTAAGGTCAGTTTTTTGCCCATAGGAAGGCATTAAACAGGTTTTAATGCGTTTCTATGGGCTTCTTAAAATCGCATAGCGACAAAATCGCTTTGCAGCGATTTTTACTGGACGGATTAACGTTGCTATGCGAGGCACCACTGTATATTAAAGAGGATGAAAATGGGTTTTTAAAGGGAAGACAAATGGAAAATTTAACTAGGAGAGTTTTGAATATTATATATAATATAGAAAAAGATAAATCAAAGGCAAGTATTTTATCATTAGATATTTTTAAGACATTTGATTGTGTAGAATGGTCAACATTAAAGATTTTTTTAAAGGGCTGAGTTTTGAAAATAAATTTAGGGGGATAATAAACCAATTATATGTGAGGAATACTTCTGCAGTAATTGTTAATGATAGGACGACAGAGCAGATAGCTCTAGGCTGAGGCACTAGACAACATTGTCCTCTTTCTCCAGTTCTGTTTTATTTGATTATTGAAATGTTAGCAAATGTAATAAGGAATGATGATTTAATTGAAGGTATTGAAGGTATTTTATATAAATAATAAAATAAAGATTAGTTTATTTGCTGATGATTCCCTATTGAAAGTTTAAAAAACCCATTGGAAAGTACAGATAGAATTAAAATTCATTTAGAAAAATTTGGAAAAATAACTGGATAATGCGAAATTGGCAAAAATCTGAAATAATGTTGTTTAACTATAATAAATTAGAAGAAAGGTTTGCTGATAAATATGATTTTAAGATTTAGTAAAAGATACTCAAAAAATATGGCGTGCTCTGGTCCATGGGGTCACGAAGAGTCGGACATGACTTAACGACTAAACAACAACACGCAAAAAATAAAAGAACATAATTATAATAAATTAAAAGAAGGTATTAAAAAGAAATTACAGGAATATACTAACTTAAAACTTTCTTGGTTTGGAAGGATCGCACTGATAAAAATGAAATTTTTACCAAAAATCAACTTTTTATTTAGAATATTACCAATACAGCTAACAGAGGATGATTTTAATTTTTGGCAAGGAATGATTAATAAATATTGTAATGAAGGGAAGACAGACAGAATAAATAAAAAGTATTGTATAAAAAAAGGTGACACAGGTATACCAAATATAAAAAAATATTATTTGGTTAATCAGTTGAGGTTTATTGGGGAAATTATATATAACCAAGAAAGGTTAATTTGGTGGAAAATGGAATCAGAGGAATTACAGGTAGATAATGAAAAATGTCTATTTGGAATGATTAAGAAATATAAAATAAATGAAATTAATATCCCGTTTTTAAAGACAATGTTAAACATCTGGTATAAGTATAGAAAGAATTTATGTCCAATTAACTCTCCATTAGGACTAGTAAGAGATGAAAAAGAATAATTTCTATGATCTATGGGGCAGATTTCTTGAATATGTGCTAACAAGAGGAAAAGGGAAAGTTCCAAATCAAGAATCGATGCAGTTCTGGAGGACAATAAAAGAAGAAGAATAAAGATAAGAGGAAGAAGAGGACTATTGCAAGAGATCCCATCTATGGTGATGGGGAATACAGTTGATTTGTATTTTGGTTTATGTATTTTATGTTTATGTTTATAAAAATAATTTTTAAAAGAAGAGGAAGAAGGGTCATGTTGTTGTCTAGTCGTGTCCAACTCTTCGTGACCCCATGGACCAGAGCACGCCAGGCCCTCCTGTCTTCCACGTGACAAGTAGGTATATTGGAGTGTTTTGTAAAATGGTAGATTTTGGATATGTTTTTCTTTCTCTTTTTAATAAACTTATTTTTTAAAATATATATATATATACTTTTTTTAAAAAAGAGTTCAGACTTGAATGGACCTAGAACTCACTTATTAGTCTTTCTGTTTTTTGGTTTTTGTTTTAAAGCAAAGTGTGCTGCTTATAGAGCACTCTCTTGGCAGTTTTCAATTTTTTTAAAAAAATAATCCCCCCTCCCCCAGCAAGCTAGATGCTCATTTAACTGACCTGGGAAGGATGGAAGACTGAACCAACCCCCATCCGGCTGTCAGATCCCTTGGTATCAAACCCTGATCATGAGCAGCGTTTGGGCTGCAATACTATAG
This sequence comes from Pogona vitticeps, assembly GCF_051106095.1. Taxonomy (NCBI): domain Eukaryota; kingdom Metazoa; phylum Chordata; class Lepidosauria; order Squamata; family Agamidae; genus Pogona; species Pogona vitticeps. The sequence goes on from NC_135795.1 coordinate 13,067,038, forward strand.
TTTAACCACCACACCATGAGGTTCTTGGAATTGCAAACTTCTCCTCCAGCACTGCATTTTAATAAAATGATTTTCTCCCCAGTTTCCATCACCATCTGCTTCCACATCTGTACACTGCAATCGCAAATACTGTAATTAATAGCGGAGCTCATATTTGGAGGGGTCATAGTTGAGTGGTAAAGCATCACTGGGTCCAGTTTCTGGCATCTCCCAGGAGGGCCGGAAGCCTTCTTGCCTATTATTCCATTGAAAACAACGGACTTAAAAGCGCGAAAGACTGACTCCATATTAGGTGGCTTGCTCTGTTCCCTCATTCTCATGAAAGAAGTCTTTTATGTAGGGCTTTAAATAAGGATTTTAACACAGTTATTAGTACAGTGGTGCCTCGCTTAACGACGATAATCCATTCCAGGAAAATCGCCGTTAAGTGAAAACATCGTAAAGCGAAATTAAAAACCCCATTGAAACACATTGAAAACCGTTCAATGCGTTCCATTGGGGTAAAAACTCACCGTCCAGCGAAGATCCTCCATATGGCAGCCATTTTCGCTGCCTGTATAGCGAGGAATCAGTCCATAAGCACAGCGGGGAGCCATTTTAAGCACCCGGCGGTCATTTTGAAAACCCGATGATCAGCTGTTTTTGATTGTCGTAAAGTGAAAATCGGTTCCCGAGGCAGGGAACCGATTATCGCTAAGTGAAATTCCCCCATTTAGACCATAATTTGTGATTTCAATTGTGATCGCAAAAAGATCGTCGTAAAGCGGATTCGTCATAATGCGGGGCAATCGTACAGGGGGGCACAACTGTAATCTACTATTGGTAGAGGGCAAGTTGCTGCTGGGTGCTTAAGTGAGCCAGAGCACTGCCTATGGAGCAAGGAAGCAGGAGCCTCGATTCTCGCTGGGCCTCCCAGGAGAAGAGCCAGCCTGTGCAGCCTTGGGTCAGCGGCGCCTGGCGGCCCCAGAGCGTCACCAAAAGGAGAAGAACTTGACGAATCCCTTCTAGGAACTGGGAAGGAGTAGAATGGACTGGACAACACGTCATTGATTCAAAGGAAGGAAGAACAGCAGTTACTCCGAAGGGTTCAAACTGCATTTAACAGGAATCCATTAAACACAGTTTGAATCATTTCCTTGCCTCCCCCCCCCCCAAGGAAATGATTCCCAGTCGCAGGGTAATGAAATACTGGATTCAGATAACCACTCATAAACATCATGGTTTCCAACAACATTATTGTTTCTTCTTTTTGATCAACTCCTATTGGCAGCAGGGACAGAAGAAAACATCGCCGTCTTTTGACGTGGGATGCAGCTGCTGTGAATAACAATGTTGTGTTGCAGCCATAGGCCAAGGAAGATGTTCAGTGGCCTGTTTTGTGTTGCCAAGCTGGTTCCACCTCAAGGCAAGCCCTGGATGCGAAATACGTAATTTAGCAGGGGCTTGACTCAATGCTACTGAGTTCCCATGGCCCATCCTGATCCGACACCACACTGGTCCTCAGTGGAAGTTCTATCCAGCCTAGGTGGCCGTCCTCCTTTCCACTTTCTCCCCCTGAGAACCCTGCGAGGTAGGTCACGCTGAACGACTGCCTGTCTGAAACTCACCCACTGAGCTTCTAGACTCAGCAAAGGCTAGGACCGGCCTCTCGCACATCCCCGTCCAGCACCCTCCCTGTTGTGCCACGCTGCCACTCCCACCTGGGCTGGGCTGTTTAGAAGCAATGAGCCTCACAACTGACTGGGGGCTTCTAATGGGATGATGTAATTAGATCTTTGTAATCTAACAGCGTAACCCTTCCCATGCCGATTCCGAAGCAGGAGCCTTTGAGGATTCCTTTAAAGCTCGGTACGGAAAGTGCCGGCCCTCCAGATGTCACAGCGGGAGCTGCAATCCATCAACTTTTGTCAAGCCACAAGTTCCCAGTCCCTGTTGTGTACATGCACACCAACGGCATGTAGTTGGAGTTTGAATCCCTGCATAGGCACAGAAACTGTGGGACTGGGAATGTTCATCATCATGTCCTGCCATTAAGTCGGCTCTCACCGGTGGTAACCTTTTCCAAGGTAGGGAGTCCAGTACTCCGACGTGGTTTCCCCGCCCCTCCTTGTGAAGAAGGCCTTCTGGGGCTCTTCTCCCGGGAGACGCGGGGGGGACTCGAACTCTCCACCTCCTGCCGAAACCGCGGCGCTGTGGAGCCAGCGGGGCTGCTAACACCGCTTCCTTCAATATCCCACCCTCTTTCAGCCCGTTCCCTGGAGGGCGGGCGGCACAGCGAAGGGCGCCCGCCCTGGCCGGTCACCAAGCCCCGGGAAAGTGGCCCTCCCGACCGCCGCAGGGGAGGGCGAGGCTGGCCCGGAGCCCCCCCCTCCCCGCGGTCCCGTTTCCCGAGACCGGTCCTTTACACCCTTCGCTACCCCCGCCGCCGCCCCCCCCAACTCCCGGTAGTCCAGTTAGTCCCGATCTGTGGATGGGGAGTCCGAAAGCGGAGTGACTCCGGCGCCGGAGAAAGGCGCTCCGTCCCCTGCCTCGCGCGTGGCCGGAGCCACAAAAGAGCGGCGGGGGGCGGGGGGGGCGAGAGGGAGGGGAGAGGGAGGGGCCGGAGGGGGCGGGGCTTGGCCGGGGCGGGGCGGGGCGGGAGGGGCTGCGCGCCCAGTGGTCGCCAGTGCGGGCCGAGGCGAGGCAGAGGCGGCGGCGGCGGAGGAGGCAGCGCTGCCGGGCGGAGGGGCTGGAGCAGCGGCGGGGGCCGGGGCCGCGCCGAGGCGGCGGGGCAGGGCGAGTCCTGGGCGGCGCGGAGGGGGCCCGCGGCTGGCTGCGCTCCATGCGCCGGGCTCGGGGGGGCGCTCGTGCGGCGCCGCGGGCGGGTCCCCGCTGAGCGCTCGCTCGCCTTCCCGCCCCGCCGCCGATGTGAGCGGCGCGGAGCCCGACTGGCCGCCGGAGGGACCGGCGAGACCGAGCCCCGAGTCTCCCCCCCCCGCGCCCATCGGCAGCCAGGCAGGCGACGAGGAGCCCGGCAGGGTGAGCTCCGCCGGGGGCGGCGCGCGGGCAGGGGGGGAGGAAAGGACCGGGAACCGGGGAGGGCGAGGACGCCGAGAGGGGCCCGATCCTGCCTGCCCGAGAGCGGGGCGTGGGGGGGGGAGAGGCTGGGCTGCTCGGAGCCGTTGCGGGGAACCGGGGAGGGGGGGACTGGCCGCGCCGACCGCCTCGCCCGGGGCTGGCTCTGGCGCACCGACGGACGACTCGGGAGGAACTCGCCCGAAGTGCACGCGGGAGCGCGCGTGCCTGCCTGTGCGTGCGTGTGAGTGGGGGAGTGCTCACACGCACGCGTGTCAGGTAGGTGCCTCCGTCCCGATCCACATCCCCCGTCGTCCCAAGAAACCTGCTGCCTGAGGCGCGGCTGCACCCGGGGGGGGCTTCCCACCCGTCTCAAGGTCCGTGTCCCCCCCCCCCCGGGGGCGGCCGAGGCCTTTGGCAGGACGGCCGGGGGGGGGGGGAGCGCGGAAGGGAGGCGGACTTTCCCCGGCTTGTCAACCACAGGAGGTGGTGGTTTCCCAGCGAGGCGGGTCCGCGTGGATGATCCGAGACCCGCGGGGCCCCTTCGGCGGCAGTCATTCCCGTGGAGGGCACCCGGGGCTGGGAGCGGGACGTCCCTTCTTTTCGGACCACAACTCGCACCCGGCGGGGCCAAAGGCGGAGCAGGCTCAGGATTTGGGGAGTTGTAGTCCAAAAAAAAGTAGCCCAAGCCTTGCTAAACTGGGGTCGGGTTCTTTCCCATCCTGCTTAAAACGACGTGCCTGGACGTCCCCATCTCCTGGCTACGTGTATTACTCGGGAGTAAATCCCCCCCCCCCCAGAGCGTTCGCTAAGCTTTCACGCCCAAGTACTAAAGGCCAGTTCGGGGCTGCGGTTTTGCTAGGCGTCAACCAGGGAGCGCGGCGCAGCAAAAGCCGAAAGATAAAAGACGAAAAAGACCCGGGGGCACCTCGAAGATTAAGGGCGATGTTTTCACGGGAGCTTTCCTGGAACAAAGCCCCTTCTTCCGACCCGCGAGGGACATCCTGATGCCTGAAGGTCCCAGGAAAGGTCCCAGGAAAGGCGGCCTCCAGCGGCAGCCCGTCGTGTCTCGAAGGGGGGGGCCTCCGCGTCTTCGTCTCCTCCTTCGTGGTGAGGATTCGGGTCGGGGTTCCCGATCCAGAGGAGCCGAAGCGGTTGCCTCCCTCCCTCCCCCCCGGACGGGGCAGAAGGGGGGGAAGGATGATGTTCAGTTCCGGCGGGGGGGGGCGGAGAGAAATGAAAGTGCAGGCGGGCCCCCAGAGGATCGGTCCCTCCGACTCGCGGCGCTGAATGAAAGGGGGGAGAGACGGAGCGGGGCGCGTTTGCGGCTTGGCTTCGCGCACCTCGCGAGTCGGACTCGTTGGACGCCCCGAGAGCCGGCGGGACGCGAGGCCTCGTCGGCGCGGAGGAGGGCCGTTAGTCGTCGGGAGCCTGGAGCGCCGTCCCGCGGGGGGGGCCGAAAGGGCGAGGTGGAGCGAGGGCCGGCGGGCCGGGACGGGGGGGGGGGAAAGAGATCGGACGTTTCGGGCTGGCGTGCTGGCGGGGGGGGGGGGCGGATCTGTTCTCCGGGCCCTTCTCCCTTGGGCGCCGGTGACTCGGCGGTGTCCCTCGTGCCCAGCTGGGGAGGGGGCCGCTTTGGAAGGGCCGTCGGGGCCCCCGAGCGAGAGGACCCCTTGAGCCCAGGAAGCAAAAAAAGGGGGGGCTCTTGGCACTGGCCTTCCTGGGCGGGGTAGGGGGGGGAGTCCTCCGGCCGGCACCCCCGATCCCCCCCTCTAAGGCACCCCGGGGGGGGGAAGGGGGTCCCCTCTAGCTAGCCAGCTCCGGGCTGCGGGATGCAGTTTTTGCAGCTGCGTGAGAATGAGTGGCTGGGTTTCACCACTGGACGGCACTGCCCTGTTTGGGTGCCCGCTCCAGACCCCACGTCTTCGGGGCTCAGGGGCTCGGTGGAATGGGATGGAGGGGGGGCATGGAAGCCTCGGCGGCCCCGGGGGGCTGCTCTTCCCTTCCCCGACGCCTTCCCCCCCCCCTCCCGGCACTCGGACCGCAAGGGAAGGCGCCTCGGGCTGCGGGAAGCCGGTCCGGAGTCTCTCGGTCTTTGCAAGAATTGATCTCAATGCAGGTTGAATTAAAAACTCTGCCAAGAGATAACTGGAGGGGGGGCGTTGGGGGGGGAGAGAAGTGTCCATCAGTTGAGTGGAGACGGGGTCCCCGGGGAAGGCGAGGGCAGGCCTGGGAACTCGGTGGGACAACGTTAAAATCGTCTGAAGCCCTGCGGGACACCCACCGTGGGGAAACCACTTTAAGCTATTGAAACCCGCGTGTGCTCTAAATGTCAGCATGGAGCCTTTGGGGTTAAATCGGATCTCTTGCGCCGGCCTGGGCGTGTAAGGGGAAAGAGGACGAGGAGGAATAATAAGCGATGGAAATTGCGTGTTGACATGAAGGGGCACGAAGGGATGAGGGAATGGATGAAATCCTGGGTAGAAGGTGTGGGGGGGTCTTTTCGGCCACTCTGTGCTTTTACAAAGGACTGGCTTGCTCAACCCGGCACCCCCAGGAAGTGCTGATGGAGAACAGTGGTGTAGAATTTTCTGGGGTTCAGAGATCATCCCGCCCTTCGGTTTTCCTTCTGAAAGTAGCTTTCAGTTGTTGGGAGAGAAATGGATTTTCCCAGGGACCGTATATTGCTTGCAAGCTCTGCCCACTCTGGGGCAAAATGTGTGAAAATGATTGGGTTTTGTATTAAGAGCAGTTAGCTTTACAAAAGACCTGGTCTTGGTTTGTTGATCTTGGGCAGTGCAGCAGGTCTGGATTCTCCTGGAGGCTGTGGCTGGGGGGGGGGGGAACACACACACACACACAGGGGGGAGGGAGGGAGAGAGCTGTTTGCTTGTTCTTAAGGTCTGTTTGTTTTGTTTTATGTTATGTTTTAATGTCCAGATGGGGTTAAGAGGCGGCCCGGCCTGGCCTCCCCGAGAGAGATATTAAGAGTGCTATCCTTGTGCTGCTTCTGTAGCTTCCCTCGAATTAGCTTGGTAGCAGAAGGTAGTCTGGATCTAAGACTCCCGGGTGGGGGATTAGACTGGATCTAGGACAGACACTGGGAGGGGGGGGGTTACATACAGGGATCAGAGGGCAAATGGCCGGGCATGGGGGAGAGGGAGAAACCTATTGGAAGGGCCTGGAAGGCAGGCTTGATTCTAGCCAACTGGAGAGAAGGGGAGGCTGTGGGACGAACTGGGGGTGTAAGTATTAGAGGGGATTAAGTGTGCGGGGACAATGTTGATGCAATATACAGAATGTTTCAGGGGAGGAAGTAGATCAGTCTTTGTTTGTTTTGATTTGTGTGTGTGTGTGTGTGTGTGTGTGTGTGTGTGTGTGTAAGTCAGTCCTCCCTCCCCACATCACCTATGTTTAGCCTTGGAACTTTTCTGGGGGGGGCCAGGGGCAGAGTGCCTAGTAATCTCCCCAGGGTCTGATGCTGAAGTGAAGGGGGAGTCAGCAGTTGTTGTGGGTCAGGGGAGGGAGGAAAGAAAGAAAGGAGGGTCTGGGAGGGGGCTTTGGCAGGCCAGCCGGCCCCAGTCTCAGCTGGATCTGTTTGCTGCCCAGTGAATGGGCTCGGCTTGCAGACATTCTGTGCGAGGCAAAATAACAAAACAGGCCGGGAAGGCTTAACGCTGCCCTGCGCAAGTACTTCTCGTCACACTGATTTGTCCCAAGGAGAACTGGGTATATTTGAATCACAGCCCTGGGGATGAGGCAGATCTGGTCACGCGCTGCTGGAGAGAGGGCGCACAAGAGGATCCCTTTGTCAAGCTGGCCCAAGAGCCTGAAAAGGCGGCCGTTCCGGATTGCTCCTAGGGAACTGCCGTGGCATTCTTGGAGAAGGAGTCCCCCAAAGTAACTTTTCTAGGTTCAGCTTGCGTCTGATGAAGCTGAGAAGACCAGGGAGGAGAGGCCCAAGACATTTTGCTGCCTGAGGTGCAGTCGGTCTGTCAAAAGGCGCTGAACTCAAGTCTTATTTCCATGTTGGTCATGGGATGACATTGGAAGTAGCAGGCTAGTGAAGGGAAGGCAGGACACTTTCTGTGTCCAACATCGCTCCTTGGACTTAAAAAGAGGAGACTGGAACAGAAGGCTGACCCTGCTGCCTCCCAGCATCTGCTGCCTCGAGGCAGCATCCTCACCCTTGCCTCGTGGTTGGGCTGGCCCTGTTGAGAGGGTTGGGTTCTTTTTTTTAAAGGGCAAGACCGGTGATGAGGATGCAGCTTGATGGCATCTGTGCATGTGCAGGTTCACAGAAACAACCGCAGAATTGTTGGAAGCACCGTATTTTTCCATGTATAAGATGCCCCCCACTTTTCTAACCCAAAAGAAATCTAAGTGGGACTTAGCAAGTGTAAGGGGGAAGGGATCAAAGCCCTGCAGGATCTCTTTGATCCCTGCTTTCCCTTCCACTTGTTTTTCTCTCCTCAGCTTACTTTGGTGTACAAGACGACCCTCAATTTTGATTCTAAAGATTTTAAACAAAAGCATAGTCTTATACATGGAAAAAATACGGTACACCCCTGAGTAAGCTGGTGCACCTTCTCCAGCACTCCAGGGCTACATTTCCTGTAATTCCTGGACATCAGCCACAGTGGCTGGGTTTATTGAATCATCATCTGAAACTCTGCAAACGCACCAGTTTACCTGCTTCCAGCACAAACCGAGCAGTGGTGCTCTCTCACAAAGCTAGACTCAGCCTGTCGGTTCTGACTAAACATCTTGATGGTTCAACTTTGATCAGCCTGATTTTTTTGGGGGGGGGGGGTAATGTTTGTGAGATATCTTGCTAGTTCTCAGAATTGGAAAAGAAGAGAGGAGGCCGACTATGTGGACGGCTGACCAAAATAACAGCCTGGTGTGATTGTGACCACTGTGTGACTTGCCTCCCTTGACCAGAGAAGCTTACATCCAGCTTCAATTCAAGCTGGGCTGTTCTAGCTTCTAAAAATACACGGAAGGGAATTTTCATTCCATCTCTGTGAAGGGGGGGCGGCGGCAGGTGTCATAATTCTTCTAGAGCCACTGAGGAGGCGCACAGCTCTCTCTATTCCATCTCATTATGGAGATGGGAGAGGAAATTGTCCGCGCCTTTCTGCACGCAAAGCACATTGCCATTATTAATTATTATTCTGGAACTGCGTTCTACTTTGGCGGCCTGATCAGTGCTTAGCTGCCACTGGCTCTCTTAGGAGCCCCACGGTGCATTTGGGGGTGGAGGGATCTGGCTGGAAGGATAAGGCACAAATCTGACTTGCAAGCAACTCTGCGCTGCTGCTGCTGCTGTTCTGTCGGGGTGCTTTCCTTCCGAAACTGCAGCACGGAGAGGATTTGGTTTCCAAGACAAGAATCAGGTGCATGAACTTCCCCCACCTCCTTTGCAGTCATACTGCAGTGGTAATTCCAAGACTTGGATTCCATGGACAGCTGAGATGCACATGATGGTACAAGGGCAATATCATCCACTACGAAATACATTTTTCTCCATGGGTTGGAAGTTTGCAACAACAGAAATTAGTATCTTAAATTCAGACCGATATCATTTAATCCAAATGTGACGTTAAGAGTGATTCCTTGCATCCATTGGCTATGCTGGTTTGAGCTGCCGGTATCCGGCGTTCAAAACATTGAATAGAGCTGGGGAAAGTTGATTTTTGGAATTACGGGCCCTAATCTTTCGGCTTGTACTTCCTGTGCGCAGACGGATAGCGATGTGCTCAGGTTTATAGAGATCTAGGGGTATTCTGAGATAGAGAAAGGAGTATGTTGCCTTCCAGATGTTGGGCCTAAACATTTTACCAGCTTCCCTCGCCAGACAGAAAACATTGTAGGGAAGGACATCCTCTCCAATCTGATGTTCCTTGGATGTGTTAGACTTACGGCTCCCATCATCCCTGCCAGCATAGGCACAGGGGACAAAGAGTATCGTAATCCACCCCATTTGGCAAACACTGGATCATGGAAGAAGACTGATTTAAATGATGAACACTCCCATGCAGCTGTGGTCTCTTGGCCTGCCTGCGCACATGAGCAAAAGATGAGAACAAGAAGAAACTAAACTACTTTCTGTTGCTTACTCTTCTTCCATGATAGAAATTAAGATGGTGTACATTACACAGACTTCCTTAAAACTGTCCCATCCAAGTACAGATCGGACTGTGAAGCCGTTAGCTTCAGAAAGGTGGTTGTTGCATCTGGCCCAGCTGGCTATACTTCTGAGACCTTTGTTGATATTTTGGCGGGACTTGGTTCTAGACATAATGGAGAGGTCTTTGGTCATCTCCAACTCTGGAGACCTCGATGAGTTGGCCTTCAGCCTGGGAGCCATGTTTCCTTTATATACCACAACTTGCAAGGATCATTTTTGGACCGAACTCCTCGAATATCTCAGCCAGCATCCTCTTTTGGAAAGGAGCATTTCCAAGTCACTTCTACTCACCTCTCTGTAGCCTGCAGTCAACTGGCAGTTCAAACTAAAGAAGACTCATTTAATCAATGGATTTACCAATGTGTTGATTCACCAGGGACCAATTGATTCTACTATGGATTAGCAAAAAAATCTTTAAAACCCTCCAGTGTTTGGGGGAAAACTGAAGGCAATGGGAGGGTGGTAGGGATTCAGCTGTTGCAATTTATGGATCTCAAATTGGTTTCTCTTGTCAAAATGGGTGCCCTACATATTCCAGGGTTCCAGATCTCTTCCACCATTTCAGACAGGTGTGCTTTCCATGCCTGAAAATACCAGGGTTTAACCTGGGATATTTGACATGCCGTTTCTACTTGACTGCTGAGTTTAAAGGTGAACAATTTTGTGTTTATTAAAAATAAACATCATGGAAATGATTGATCTGTGTCCAGCTGGACACTACTGAACTGTGCAGGTGTTTTGTGTTGTTTTTCAAACAACATGGTATGTGGTTCACATGACTGTTGTTTACCTGGAAGGTTTTGAGGAAAAACATTATTGTAACCAGTATGGAAACCATTCATTCATTCATTCATTCATTCATTCATTTTATATACCACTCCCATTATTGTCACAGCACTACTCTGAGCGGTCCACGTTAAAATAGTTGTACATGAGTGGGATTGAAACTCTAGGTTGAGTAATACTGTTATTGGATAGTTCAAAAGTTACGAATAAAGAGATTTATGGGTCCTTCAAAGCTCATCATTAGTCTTAGATGTTATGAAATTGGGGAACAGGACAAGAAGCATAAAATCCAAACTCTTGTAGGCAGATTGATTTGCAAAATGGAGATTGTAGATTTAGGGAGGCATTCAGATAACAGATTGATGTCGTTCCCTTCTTGGTAGACAGAAGCCCAGCTGTGACCTCTGTCCATCTGTCTGTTCTGCTGGACGGGGCTCACAGGATCCTGTGTTGGCTTAGAAGAGGAAGAGTGGGGAGCAACAGGCGTTCACTAGATCCGCAAAGCAAGAGATCAAAGAGAGAAGTTAAAAAGTCAATGAAAGCCAAATGGGTAGTGGGAGAGGTGGAATCCTCATTGAAGTGCAGTCTCAAAGGAAAACATCTTCCTCTGAATGGTGGTGATTCCATTAGCAAATAGCAAGAGGGGCATATGTGAGCTATAAGTAGAAATACATTTCTAGAGTAGTAAGTTATTATTGAATTACTGTAAGAGTTGCAGGTGAGGTGTGGTGTTGTGGACAGAGTGACGGACTAGCACTTTGTAGTTATGGAAACAATAGGGGGTGGGGGTGACTGGTAAAGCCACTCTTTAATACCTCTCTTTGTCTTGGAATCCATAGTAGGGTCTCTATAAGTTCCAAGGTGACAGCACATCACTAACTAATTAACTAAAAGTGGTTAGATCCAATATGAGCTTTGGAATGCTCCAGAACTGTTATCCTAGCTTAGCTGGTTTCAAACTGGGTGGAGGGAAAGAAGCCAAAATGGAAGAGCATCTTTTTAATTTGGAGAGCAAAGACTTTTTAGGAAGCTTTATAATGGCTAGAAAGAGAGAGAATGTGGTAGATCAGGAAGAAACACAAGTTATTCTAGAGGTGTGCAAGTTTGTGTTTTGGACTTCTGGTCCCTGAATTTCCTAGACAGTTGTGCTCCAGAAACATGCCTCCTATTGTGCCATTCTACTGCTTTAAAGTAAGTCGTCAAGGAGTGGATTTTTGATGCTGACCCTCAGCTTCTTGGTACTGAATCTTCAGTTTGGTGCTCCGCTCCACTGGATTCGCACCAGTCCCTCTGGTGCAGGTCTAGAAAAAAGGGCTTAATGGTGGCTCACCAGCTTGCAGTTTTTCTCCCCATGCCTGCCCAGCCGTATCTCAGTGGAAAGAGGAAATGAAATCAAAATTGAGATGACACTTGAGTGGTTGACGGTATGGTTTCTCTACGGAAACAGGCTGTCCTGAAATAGCTGCATCACATGAGGGGTACATGACATGAATCTAAGTACCCAGGAAAAAAAATATGGAAAATGTCTTGGGAGGAATGATGTTTTTCCTCACATCTCATGGTTTGAACAGTATGATTTCGAACAATTCCATGCCCAGATCCGAAGATGATGGAGTAATTAAAGTTTTTAATCATCTGACTTGTGTGCAGGCCTCTTCATTGCTTGTTTCAGATTATCAGCATGGAATGGCATCTTCCCCCACATTTTTTGTTGTTGAATATATTGCTTTTCTCATTGAATAATGAATAAATTGTGCTGGCTCTCTCACTCTCTCTTCCTTTAAAAAAAACAACAACGAGATTGCTCCATTGGTTGATTGGATGGATGTGTTGAAATGCTCTAGAACAGCAGTTGCCAATCTTGGCTAACTCATGCGTTCTTGGACTGCAACTCCCAAAAGCCCTCACCTGTGCTGTGAGCTGTGCTGGCCAGGGTTCCTGCGACTTGCAATGCTAGGACCACCTCCATTACTAAAGTTTGGGAACCGCTGCTCCAGATGAATACAGTGGTGCCCCACATAGTGACGATAATCCATGCAGCAAAAATCGTTGCTATACGGATTCGTCGCTATGCGAAAATAAAAAGCCCATAGGAATGGATTAAAACCCATTTAATGCGTTCCTATGGGCAAAAAACTCACCTTTAAGTGAAAATCCTCCATACGGCGGCCATTTTGCTGCCCGGTAAGCAAGGAATCCAGGCGAAAACACAGTGGCCGGCCATTTTTTTAACCCGGCGGCCATTTTGGAACCGCCGATCAGCTGTTGCAGAATCATCGCTATGTGAAAATGGGTAAGCGAAACAGCTTACCGATCATCGCAAAGCGATATTTTCCCATTAAAAACATCGCAGTGCGATCGCAAAAACGATCGCAAAAACGTAATTGCTATGCGGATTTGTTGTTAAGCGGGGCGCCTGTTAAGCGAGGCAGCACTGTACTGGAGAGTGTGGCTTTTCCAGATGTTGGGTTGCAAATCCCATCAGCCCTCATCATTGGCTATGCTACCTGTCTCATGGAAAATAAGGAAGTAAAGAGCTGCTTTAAAAAAATGCAACTATAATAGGTAATTAACTGCTTGGGGCTAGGGGCTATACTTATAACTAATTTCTTTTCTATTGTAACTTTCTACAGTCTGTATTAGGGGATGCTGTGGTGGCTTGTTAGCCCATATGCTAGTTTACCCATGTCTCCCCATTAAAACATTGCCCTTGGCTCCTGGTTAAGGCAAGCACGTGAAGTCCAGAAGCTCACTGAAGGAAGGTATTTTGTAATTCTGTTGAGGGCGCTGTTTGCTTGGGTGTAATCCTGTTTGGCCCATAAACTGGGAGTGGGCAGAGCTGAAGTGGGGAAGGATCACCATTCTATGCTGCCCTGTCCAGTGGGCTGCTATGAAAAGGCCAAATCCTGAACCCCTTCCTTGCAGGGAACGTTTGAAATTTGGTCCATGGGGAAGCTGTGTGGCAGAAGAGGGTAGAATGGAGGGGGGGGGAAGAGGGAGTCTCAGTCACATCAAGATTTTGGAAGAAGGCTGTTAATGAAGGACGGTTGCCCCAGGGGCCGGACACTGAGTTGTGGATGGTGCTTTTATAAGCTGTCTCTCTGTTAATCTGTTCCAGCATAATGAAACAGGAATAGTAGAGGACTTGAAAGCATTGAGACAAATGATTTACAAAAATGCTTGATGATTTAGAGAAAATTGGATTGCAATGGTTTTGGCATAATCGTAGTCTACTCTAGTTGCGTCTTACTACCGGATTCCAGCTACTGTTTTGTGCCTTGTTCCAGTTGACGGTGTTAAAAACAAAAAACAAAAAGTAGATCTTGCAAAGGGTCGTGCTGGCTGTGGATACTGGTAGTTGTAGTCTGAAAAGCAGGCGTGTGTCCAAGTTCTGCTTGAGAAATCCAGTAAGGTAGAGGGTGGGCTTCGGGGAAGAGCATCCTCTTACATTTTCTCTCCTGATCTTGTTTCAGACAGAAAAAATGATTGCCTTGCCCACCCTGGCTATTCTGCTCCTCTTTGTGGTTGGCTATGGTTCCTCCGAGAACTCCAGTACCTCGAGAGGGTGTGGACTCGACATCCTTCCTCAGTATGTGTACCTCTGTGATCTGGATGCGATCTGGGGGATTGTTGTGGAGGCAGTGGCCGGCGCAGGAGCCCTGACGACGCTGCTGCTGATGCTGATTTTGCTGGCGAGGGTGCCGTTCATCAAGGAGAAAGAGAAGAAGAGTCCCCTAGGGCTGCATTTCCTCTTCCTTTTCGGGACCTTGGGGCTCTTCGGGTTGGCGTTTGCCTTCATCATCGAGGAAGACGAGACCATCTGCTCCATCCGACGGTTCCTCTGGGGAGTCCTCTTTGCGCTGTGCTTCTCGTGCTTACTCGCTCAAGCTTGGCGACTCCGGAGACTCGTTCGCCATGGCAAGAGCCCGTCCGGGTGGCAGCTCGCCGGCGTCGCCATCTGCCTAGCCTTGGTCCAAGTCATTATTGCAACAGAATGGCTGATCCTGACCGTGGTGAGAGACGGGAAGCTGGCTTGCCATTACGAGCCGATGGATTTTGCCATGGCGTCCACCTACGTCATGTTTCTCCTGGTGGTGGCTCAGGGCTTTTCTTTTTTCACGGTGTGTGGAAAGTTCAAGAAGTGGAAGAAGAACGGAGTGTGCCTCATGATCACCAGCTTCTTTTCCATCCTCCTCTGGGTTGCCTGGCTGGCTATGTACCTGTACGGCAACAAAGAACTTGGGAGGCGAGACCAGTGGCGAGACCCAACCCTTGCCATCGCACTGATATCCAGTGGTTGGGTGTTCGTGATCTTCCACGCTATCCCGGAGGTTCACTGCTCCATCTTGCCCTCTCAGCAAGAGAACACAACTAATTATTTCGATACATCCCAACCACGCATGCGTGAGACAGCTTTTGAGGACGACTTACAGCTTCCACGGAGCTACATGGAAAACAAAGCCTTTTCAATGGATGAACATAACGCAGGTAAGTCTTTTTCATAGAGTTTTCTTGAGAAATCTCCTATTTTCCTTGCCTGTGTATGCCAAACTGCCATGCCCCAGGCTTACTGTATTTTTTTCCATGTATAAGACACCCCCATGTATAAGATGCCCCCAATTTTAACCCCAAATTAAGAAATCTAAATGGGGCTTAGCAAGTGGAGGGGAAAACAGGGATCAAAGCCCTGCAGGATCACTTTGATCCCTGCTTTCCCCTCCACTTGTTTTTCTCTCTCTCTCAGCTTACTTCTGTGTATAAGATGAACCTCGATTTTTAGTCTAAAGGTTTTAGACAGAAGTATAGTCTTATACATGGAAAAATAGGGTAACTAATGGGACGGTAAAGGCCCAGATGCCAAAAATGATACTTACAGCTCTATGTGCAGGAAGTCCATGAGGATCTACAGGCCCGTTCCAACTTCATTATTCTATTCAGTGGTGCCTTGCATAACGAGCGCCCCGTTTAACGACAAATCCGTGTAGCGATGCGGATTTTGCGATCGCAAAAGCGATTACTTTGCGATGTTTTGAATGGAAAAACATTGCATTGCGATGATCGGTAAGCGTTTCGCTTACCGATTTTCGCATTGCGATGTCTAGAAAACAGCTGATCGGCAGCTCCAAAATGGCCGCCGGCTAAACAAAATGGCCGCCCGCAGCGTTTTCGCGCGGTTTCCTCACTTACCGGGCAGCGAAAATGGCAGCCGTATGGAGGATTTCCGCATAGCGGTGAATTTTCCCCCATAGGGGTTTCAATGCATTCCTATGGGGTTTTTTGTTTTGGATAGCGACGATTCCGGATAGCGACGATTTATCCGGAATGGATTATCATCACTATGCGGGGCACCACTGTAATTCCATGCTTTTGGAGGCTCCTGTTGTGTAACCCTCCTGCCTGCTATATTTATGTTTGAGTAGTGCAATTTGGCTACATAGGTAAGTAGTGCACATATGAATGAGGGTGGTCGTGTTCTTTGCTGAGAACATTCCTCTGTTTAAAGGTATCCTCTCTTTGAAAGGGAACTGTATGGTCTGGGAAGCAGAACACAAGATTAAAAAAAACAAAGCGGGAACCCAGGGCCTTGATGGTCCATTTTTACAGGTAAACACTTTCCACCTGGACAACTAATTGAGCAGCAGATGCACCATTAAGAACGGATTGAGCAACAGATGTCATGGGATACCCCCTGCATTTTGATTTAATTTTACAGTAAACCATACTTATTTCCAAATTTACATCTTTCCCTATAAATTAGCATGTGAACCTCTATGTAAATGTTGAGTTTTCTTTCATCCCCTTTTCCCTGGTGACATTTTAGGGGAGTGGGGAGTTTCACTGATGTCCACTGTAGCTTGAATTTCAGGAGGGTTTATTGTTGACCTCACCAAGTACAGGTGAATCTGCATGGGAATGAAGAGCCGTTGTTTCAGATTTATAATTAAAGACTGACCTTGTTTGAAGGGAATTGGTGCTCCTACAGAACTAGGTGAATAAAACTTTTTATTAAAAAAACCACCCGTCCCCAAATGAGAAAAAGTCTGACAAATATTAGCAAAGTATACGGTAGCAGATTAAAGACCACAGGGAACTTTCAGAAGATTGAAATTACAGACAGTGTGATTTAATTATTGGATCAGGGCTGCACAGATATTGGCTCAGATCCCTGCTTGATCCTGCAGTTTGCTTTGTAATCTTAGGCCAAGCCTTTTCTTTCAGTTTAACCTACTTTGCAGGGTTGCTTTATGGTTAAAAATGGAGAGGAGGACCACATGTGCAGCTTTCAGTCCTTGGATGAAAAGCAGAATACAAATGTAGCATATAGATATGTGTTCATATAAATGGGACATACAGTGGTGCCTTGCTTGACAATGTTAATTGGTCCCAAAAAAACCATCGCTATGAGAAAACATCGCTAAGTGAAACAACATTTCCCATAGGAATGCATTGAAAACCGGATAATCCGTTCCAATGGAACCTACAGCTGTCAAACCTATTCAATGCATTACAATGGGGGGAAAATTCACCAAAAATTAACGAAGAATCAGAACAAAGCCAAATTAAGTTTTCAAAGGTTTTACAAGGTGCACTAGCGATTCAAAGCATCTAAAACAGTTTTTGAACATTTTAAGACACTTTTAAAATAGCAAAAACGGACATCGTTAAGCGAAACAGGGGACCCAAAATGCAATTGCTATGCGAAGCATGGTCCCAAAATCGCTGAGCGAAAATCGCCCATAGAGAACATCGTTAAACGATGCGGAAAATTCCTCAAAAAACCCCATCGCTAAGCGAATTCTTCATTAAACGAAGCAATCGCTAAGCGAGGCAACATGTTGTATTTGAAGTAGGGAAGGGGGAGGCAACCTAGTGCCCTCTAGAATGTTTGGACTATAGGTCCCATCAGCCTCAGCTGGCCAGAATTGTGGGAATTAAAATCAGAGTGTACCAAGTTGCGTACACTTGAAATAAGACGATCACTCCGATTGGGGTATTTTGGAGCTTTGACACATCTCATATACTATCATGTTCTGTGATACATGCGTAATTCAACAAGAAAGGATCTTTTTTTAAGAAGCAGAAGAAAAGCCTAGCCATTTTTTTGAGATGAAATTCATTTCAAATGCAGAAGATCTCTGGTGCAGTCTTGCTGCACAGTACTGTACCATCTGCCCGACATAGGATGGGGTGGAGGGCAGCTTATGGCCCTAGGTTGTCCATGAATAATTTGCATTGATCGTTCAGTTGTAACTTGAGTTAAATGCAAAGCAACGTTCTAGCTTACCACAAAGGAGTGAAACCGAGCATGCAGCTGGATCAGTCCACATTATAGGTCACTACTATCAAAGCAGCCAATCGGATTACGAGGATGCAACTGTGGCAGAATTCCATAAAGATTATGCGCTGTTCACCTGCACTGAACCCGTCAGTTGCAGACTTAAACATATCCTTTGATTTTCTGAAGAGCATAACTCTGTTTCTCTCCCTCCTTCGCTCATCTTCTGTTGGCCTTCCCCAAAATGATGAAAAGAGCCAAGGATGAAGTATTTGTGATTTGAGAAATCCCGAATATATACATTTTTTTCTCTGTATCATCCAGCAACTACACAGTGTCTTGGCCACTGAAATTGTAAAAAATGTAGCAACCTTACTAGCTCTTATTTTTGCAATACAATAAATAAAAACGCTGGGGAGGGGGGAACAGGTAAGCCCAAACTCCTTCATTTTAGGGAGGGGATTGATCTGTCAAGTCCATCAGGCTGTTCTGCCTGACATCGGCCGGTAGCCATTCCATTGAGCCGCAGCTGGCATCCAGCGTTAGCTGTGGCAAAGAGGGACTTACCAGTGACGTGCGTAACTTTGAAAACAGTCTTTGAATTTGCCGGCTATTTCTCTTCTCTTCTTCCTTTTTCCTGTGGCATTTTGTCTTTTAACCTTGAAGCCATACAAGCAAGGGTGGTCTTGTCTTTAATCTGCATCCAAAGCTTGGCATATTTTAAGGCTTTTTATAAATGAGAACTATGGAATGAAATAAAGACTGCTGAAGGCTAAATTTTGAAATGTCTTCCATGGAATCCATACTGTTGATGATTGTGACTGAAGATCTGTTAACTTTATTCACCCTTTGGCTTCGCATGTAAGGGATAAACTTTTTAAAAAAAAATTTAAACTATAACAAAGGCAAAATCATATACATAAAACATATAAACTCAAATACAATAACTGCGTTCCCCACCACCATATACAGGACCTCTTGCCACCTTCTTCTTCTTCTTCTTCTTCTTCTTCTTCTTCTTCTTCTTCTTCTTCTTCTTCTTCTTCTTCTTCTTCTTCTTCTTCTTCTTCTTCTTCTTCTTCTTCTTCTTCTTCTTCTTCTTCTTCTTCTTCTTCTTCTTCTTCTTCTTCTATTGTCCTCTTCTTCAGAACTGCATAGATTCTTGATTTGGAGTTTTCCCCTTGATTTGGAGCTTTCCCGTCCAGCAGACTTCCTGACTTCTCATTTTGACCCAAAAGAGTAGGATCCCATTGATCATGCTGATGGAAGATTTCTTTCTAAGTATTCCTTCTAAGCTGTGTGTTTCATATCATGTCCCAGAACAATGCACTTCTGGAGTGGTTGACTAGTTTAAAATGGACTTTCTTTCAGCCATTAGCCCTCACAGTTTTTAAACTGGACTGACACAGGAAAGGTTCACAGTTTGGATGAAATCAGGGCGGGGGGATGTGTAGCCTTCCAGATTTTACTAGACCACAATTTTATCCACCTTGGCCAAATGAGAAGGACGGCGGGAGTTGTGAAATTTGGTCCCAAGTTCTCCATCTTTGCACTAAATGAAGATGAGATGCTATGTAACCAGAGCAGAAGAGTCTAGGATCCAACCTTGGGGTTCACACACGCTCTTTCCTGTGCCCGGGGAAGAATAAACCAGGATCCTGTTGCTTTGTGCCCAATTCCTGGCAAGGGGTTTCCATACAAGATTTTGTGGTTTAAGATAAACTCTACTCCGTTGTTAAACGAGCCAGCTACGTATTCCAAGTTGATGCTGCTGATCTTTTCAACAAAGCAGAATTAAAAAATCTGGGTTCATACGTAATGGGAAGCCAGGAATCAGCTGAAGCCAAAACCAATACCTTTTCCTCTTCCCAGTTGGGCAGGAGAAGCAAATGGGAGTGTTTGAAGCTGATGATAATATGCCTAAGTTCTACTCTCAGCAGCCCCAGGCGGCATTCGGCCGGGGCTGTTCGGGAACTGGAGCCCAGGATGTCTGTCCGGTCCCAGATTAGAAAATGGCAAAACAAAATCTGGCTTGGTATTTTGTCTGAATGCTGTCATCGTTTTGAACTGCGCCGAACTGTTTTAATTGCTGTTTTATGAACTGTTTATACGGTTTAGGAATCTGACTTTTCCCTATAGGTCAGTGTTGGTCCTTCTGTGACATGAGGTTTTTGTGTCCTTTTTTTAAAAAAACAGAATGCTACCGTACGTAGTCAGGGACCAACTGGGAAAAGGACAAGAGGCCTTCTTGACGTCACGAGGTTCACAGCTGGAAGTTACTTTTGGGGCTAGACTTCACTGGGGCAGCTTAGCGAATGGCGATAGCCGTTCGTTCCATCAAGCAAAGGGAGAATTTGAACAGCAGCATCACACCCCTTTTAGTCCACTGAAGGATGAGTTCCCTTTTGGCAGACAGATGCTGGCTGGTGGTTTCTGGGAGATCTAATCCAAGAAAAGGAAGTATCCAAGCTTTGATCTTGGTTGTGGGATCTGTTTGTTTGTTGTATTTCAGAATTATGTTGGGCAGAAAGCAAACGTTCTTTTCTCCCCTATTCTCTGTTCTCCTTCTCCCTCCCCGACGACTGTACGGCGACACGCAGCTTTACGGACTGCAGGATTTCGCAACGGCAGCTTGGGGAGCCGTCCAAGCGCCCCGTTTAGAAGCAACGTCTACCAGCCCACCGAGATGGCGGTGGTCTTGAATGGTGGGACTGTAAGTATCAAACTTTGATGCTCGAAGAAGCTGCCTTTTAGGGTGAATGCCCAACCTCTGCTTTCAACTAACTCAGAACTTGATGCCATTGGATGCTTGAATATATGGGAGAGGGTTGGGGCGGTTGGGAAGGGGGGGAGACCTTTCAGTAAATCTGCATGTGATGCTCCTTAAGATGACTCAGCTCCCAGTTTTATGGACATGGTTGTTTTGCTGTTTAATTGCTTTGGGGGGATTTCTCCAAAACAATGGGCTTTATTTCTCTTTAAAATGAACTATACTGCAAAGTCCAGTGCTAACGGGCAAGCCGATGAAAAGACAAAAGGCATGTTAAACATTTGGATTATTTCTTTCTGGATTGTTTCTTTTTAAAGCCATACAGTCCCTACAAAAAGCCCTCTGGGTTGCTGACACCGTACATCACCCATGGTTTCTGAACAAAGCTGGGGGCCGGGTGTCCCTCTTTTTATCTTTGCTGAACTCTGGGCATTGGTAGAAATGTGTTGCTTCCCAACCGAAATGTAGACCGAGGTGTGCCTAAAATGTGGATGTATGGAGTACAGTCCTGTTAACTCTGCAGCCCAGGGCAGGGCCCAGAACAGCTTAGGGAAACAGCTCTAAAAGCCAAACAGGCTTCTTAAATCTCATTTGCATTGTGTCCATTTAGCTGTATCTACTTTGCGCTTCTGGTTGTTCTCTGGTCCATCTTCCACATGAATGTCCATGCATACATCCGTTGGTGCTTGTGGGTCAGCTTCTTCTCCATGTGAAGTTGGGCTTGCATTGTTTTCTTTTATTTTGAAGGTCACCTGCGGAATCTATAAGGCAACCAACATTTTTATAATTCCTGCCCCCTCCCCATTTTCTCCCCTTCCTTTCCCTAAAGTACAAGGGGGGGGTCTCTTCCAGGTGGACTCCAGGCCACTCCTGTGGCCTGCCTAGCAGGTGGGAGGTGTTGTTGTGGCAGTCATTACCACCGCAAGCTAGAGCCTCTCTTGTGTTAACCCACTTGGAGAAGAGCTCAAAAGCCTGGCCGTGGCTAATGCTGCTCTGAGCTAATACCCTCCTGAGCTGAAATAAGCCCTGTGCCCTGCAGGCCCCTGACCCCCCCCCCCCACCTTGGATGCTACTGTTTAGTCGATTATACTGGCCTCTGCAACCTGGTTTTTTAGTCCCAGGATCTGAAACGCTGCATGCCACATGGTTAAAACTATTTGATGCTGCTTTTCGTCTCACGGCTTCATCCCCTTGGAATCTTGGGATTTATAGTTGGTGAGAATTCTCGGCTTAGAGAGCTTGCTTGCACTTTAATGCATTGGAGCGCAGAACGTCCGATATCTCTTCAAAGGAAAACATCCTAGGATACTGTGGGATGGAGCCGTGACAAGAGAAATACTGGTCAGATTGCTAGTACTCTACAGTGTAAATTCAGCCTTGAATCAGGGTTGCCAGGTCTTAGGGCCCTGGCTGAGATCTCGGGCAATTGCTCTGTTTTTCCGGTTTCCTTCTAGTGAGAGATCTCAGGAAGAGGAGGGGGGCACTTTGATAATTTGATGTGGCCTTAAGCCAAAAAAACCCTTCCTCCTTCCATTCCTGGCTGGAACCAGGTGTGAGTGGCTGAACACAGGTGTGATGGCAACTCCTGTAGCCAGCTTTCTTTCCCCTGGCTGTGCTGCCATATTACAATAGTTCTAGATTTTAACCTTGGTTTTGGCTGCAATTACCCAGATTCCTTCTATGGCCACTCGGCTTAGAAGCATTTCCCCTATGGCAGTGGTCCCCAACTTTGGGCCTCCAGATGTTCTTGGACTACCACTCCCAGAAGCCTTCACCACCACCTTGATTGGCCAGGATTTCTGGGAGTTGAAGTCCAAGAACATCTGGAGGCCCAAGGTTGGAGACCACTGCCCTATGGGATGCTGCTGGCCTGGCAACCCTACTCTTGAGCCTTTTTTGTAACCCTTCTACTTACCACCTTTCCATGACTTCCATCCCCATAGATGGGGGTGGGTGGGGATTTATGCTCTCTTAGTTGTTGTTGGGAAGGTCCATCAGACAGTGCCAGCCTGGCTAATGGTGATGGGAGAAGTAGCTCCACACTGAGAGGCCACAAGTTCACCTTGCAAAGAGGTGCAAGACACTGCAAGCATCCACAATTGACTGGGCCACTTGTTTCAGCAACTGGAGTGGAGCTTTCCAAACCAGTAGGCTGAATTCAAGGGTGGGCTTGGACAACTGCTGGAAAATCCAGGAGTTTCAGTCTACAACCGGCTTTCTTTGGCCAAGCTAGCTGAGATGATCCAGGAGCTGTGGGCTAGAACCTCCGGAGGGCCCAGCATTCCCCACCTATTAAAGGGAATACTAGTTTTTCCATTGCAAGATTGATCAGCCACATGATGAAGCCACATTTGTGTGTGTGCATGTATGTGTGTGTGAATCTTTAGCTGCACATACTTGGGACTCATTCTTACTGAGGCAGTCAACTTATGTCTGGGTTATACCACTTCTAAAGTACAGCTGATTGCTTGGCATAATTTGACTGCTTTATCAGAGGCAATTCATATATATATATATTTACTATTTGTGTGTTTATTAATGGAGTAGCATTCAATCATGTAAGACTTTGCCTGCAATCTGAAGTGGAACAGCTCAGAACACAGTCTGGCTGCCTCTTTGAGAACTAGTGTGTTGTGCAGCCCTATATTGTCTATTTGATCACGGTGTTCATTGGGGCGTGTGTACGCGCAATGTAGCCTTTCTTTAAAACAGCAATTTCTTAACAGTCCAGAATGCTTAGTTATGTGGATATCCTTATCCTTATTTCCAGATTCCAACCGCTCCACCAAGTTACACTGGAAGACACCTATGGTGAAAAGGCTTATAGGAAAAGAGGGAGAGACTGAGAGACTCCATTAACAGATGTTATTCCCTGGGAGTGTGTCTTTTTCTGTGGGGAGGAGCAAATGATGCTAGTAAAAGAACACCAGGAGAGCAGAGTCCCCACTTGGGAACATGTGAAGTCCTGGATCTAATAGATTTTCTTTTTTAAAAAAAAAAAAATTAAATGTGAGCACTATTGAATTGATAAGCTAACCACAAAAGCAAACCTCTCCAGTGAAACATAAGCTGAAACTAAATTTAAAAATAGCTGTAGGCACACTCTTTTTTTAAAAAAAAGAAGGAGGAGGAGAAGACGTGGGGGAGGGACATGGCCTCCCAGAATGACTGGAATCAACATGTGCTAGGCAAATGTGGACTTGATTTGGCCACCAATTGGTTTGGAAAGAATTAAAACGGAAATAAATGTTCTGAATCTGTGTTGTCACAAGGGATTGCCCCCATTCAAGCCCCACCCGGGAAAACTAGTCTTGTGACTTCATCAAGCCATTTTTGGGAGCAGAAAAGGTCACAAGGAAGAAAGGCCCCCGCCATGTCACTCCCAAGAATCATCTTAGGATAAGCCTTATTCTTCCCCATGGGGCCCTTGGAATACTTTTAGATCAAGCAAAAGAGCCCATGGTTTTGTTTTCATATCCTATAGACTGAGTTTCTAAGGTGAACTTTGGGGAGTGAAGACAAGGGTGTGTTGGCAAAATCCTCATCCGATGCTTGAAGTTGGCTGATCTACAACACTGCCTTCTTTTAAACAGCGGTAAAATAGCCATAGGGGCGGTCTGCATCTTTATCAAGGTTGCTGGCCAGTTTCCTTTTTGTCCAGAAAGCAAAAGTAGGAAAGTTGCACAGCCAACTCTATGTGGAAGGGTGGGGCAGGTTTTGCTCTGCCTCTGTTACGGCCCGTGGCCGTGTTGGAGCTACACTTGAGAAGGGGCTTCCTGTTGAATTGCGCTGCAGTTTGGGGGCAGGAAGAGAATGCAGAAAAATGCAGCCGAGCTCAGAGCCATGGAAAAAAAAAAAGACACGCGTGGGCTACCTCTGGTCCCATGACCCTGCATGAAAGGAAACCTCCTGTATCTTTCACAGAACTGAGTTCCTCCTCACCCAGCTCCTGTGGATTGCAGTGATAAGATGTTCCTTGAAAATGAGAAAATGTTCAGGTGCCTCTTGACTTATAACAATAGATCCCTATCCACCCACCCGCATGGCCCCACCCCAGTTGGACACTGAAGCCTCATTGACTGCAATGATCTGCGCATTTTATTGCATTTTCTGGTGCATCCTTTTATGGAACCTTTTTTAAAAATGGGATTATTTTCACATGGGTATTGGGAAAGCTTTTTTTTTTTTCCTTAGAGACTCCCATGGTCCTGCTGCCTTTTCATATTTCTATGATTTTAACAAAGTTCGGCAACGCATTCCTTCATCGTTTAGCATTTAAATACACGTCGGGCATGCAAGCCGTCATCGACATCCCGCTCAGAGCTCAGGAATGTTGTTTTTTTGGGGGGGTCTACGGCTGGGGGACTTTAAGGAACCCCCAGAAGTAACATCACTAAGCTCTGCATCCATTTTGCTGGCCAGCATCGCTCTCTGCTTTCCTAGAGACTAAATGCAATTGAGGTTTGCTTGTGTTTTTTTAGAAAAAATATAATATATATAAATATAAATATGACATTACATGAAGGTTACAAAGTATGTAGATGGATGAAATTCTTTTGCATCTGTTCTAATAAATATATTCTATTTTCAAATGTTGAATAAAGAAGTATAATATACAAGTAATTTGGCAGCTTTGTAGGATAACCCACTGTATCCTGCAGGGGAAAGACAACTGGTTGTGTTTTGGGAAATGTTTCTATTTTTTCTTCTTGTACTTGATCTTGTAGGTTTTGCCTTAGTTCTCACTGATGTATTCTAACCATTGTATCTGGGCATTGCTACTACTTGCAAGGGCAGCTTGGGGGGGGGTCACTTGATTGAGGGCTTTTCCACAATAAATGCACATGTCACATATTCCTTGCACACAGAACATCAGATAGAAGGGTTTGACATGCCAACCTCGTGTTCGTTTACATTTTGCCTTTCCCATGTTGAAGCATTCCACCGTGCAGTATCCTTCAGCAGATGGGGGAGGTATGCAGTCCTGTCTTCATTGTGTACACCAGTAGCACATTTCTTTCACAAAGAGGATCTAGCCATGAATGTGTAATATTTTTGTTACATCAAGGCTGGACTATTATAATGTACTGTACAGGGGGATGCTGCTCTTGAAGATTGTTTTAAAACTTCCTTCTGTTTCAAAGTAGTCCCTTAATCCAGTTTTTGGGAGCATGTGAGTGCACTCTTGTGCCAACTGGATGAGGTTTCTGATGTCTAATGGAAAGGAGCCGTAGCTCAGTGCACAAAGCAGCCGCGTTCAACCTCTGGGATTTCCATTTTAGAAGATCTTAGCCACCAGGGACGGGAAAGGCCTCTGCCTAAGTCCCCAGAAAGTTGTCACTCCTTGGAGAAGCCAATGATTTGCTAGGGGGCTCAATACAATAACAGAACTGCAGAGCTGGAAGGGACCCTAAGGGATCATCGAGTCCAGCCTTTGTCAAGGAAGCACCGTGGGGAGTCCAAACCCCAACCTCTGGCTCTGTAGCCAGTTACATAAACCACTGAGCTATCCAGCCATTCATAGCTTGACCCAGCGTCAGAATTTGGAAATGGTCCTTCTTTGGACTTCTAGTACAACCACCTCCTGCCCAGAATGGCCCCTGGTTGGTATTTTGTGGAATTTTTAATCCAAAATATAGCTTTCTCAAAGCTGCCTAGCCTTGGGCAACTCTCTCTTTTTCTGGGGCCAAATCCTGGAGCATTAAAATCCTGAATGTATGAAGGCTAGGATGTTTGAGAGGCCCCTTTCTCCATTTCCTACTGTCACGTGGAGAGGCCTGGCCTCGTGTCACTGCATTCGGATAATGGGAATAAGGAGAAAAGTCCCTTCTTTGTGGATGTGTCTGTGCAATAGACATCCTTGCCCTGTACGGCTGGCCTCGTGAGCCCTTCAGTTCTGGTCTTCTGCCAGCGTCTTCTCCCTGTCCCTTGCCATGAGTGGAAAGCCTTTGACCTGTGTGCTGCTGCTCCACTGTGGTGTTCATGATCCAATTGTACAGCCTCGCCATTTTGCCCTAGCTCTTCTACATTGATTTTTTTAAAAAAAACTCGTAAGCCACCTTGATGGTTCCGGCTGGACTGCAGTAGTAGGGACAGAAATGTCCCAAAATAAATGTCATCAAGATGATCCCCACGCCAAGCAGCCCAGAAATAGTGCAGCCCAGACACAATGTTAACCCCATATCAATGAGAACTAAGTCCTTATTTACATGAGTAGTCTCAATATGACACTGACATGAGATCAGGCTGTACCTATTGCAGTTTCAAATATTCTTTTTTTTTCCTCCTCCTTTTTTTGGGTGGGAGGGCACATTGCTGTTACTGCCATGGTCATTTACGCGATTAAGTACTTGAGTTTTCCTAGCCACGTGATGGAATGAATACAGTTGTTTTCTTCTGAGATGATCAAGAGATAAGAACTGCATTCAGAAGTTTTATAAACATTAATTTAACATAAACATATGAGAAAAGTTAATGTTCTTTTAGGGGGGTGGAGTAGGTGTTGCTTGCTGTCCAGTATTTTAGAAACCACTTTATAATAAGGTCTGGAATAAAATATAATTATGTAATTTTTTAAAAAATAATCAGACAAGTTGGGTGTCTCCAGGAAATGTACCATTTTAGAAATACGCAAAATCTTAGTTGGTGCTATCCTGTATGAGCATGCAGCTATAAACATTATGTTTGTTTTGAAGTTTAAACTGTGTTTGCAAAAGGTTTTCTGAAATTCCATTATAAAAAAGCATAAGATGAACATGGCATAAATAGCACGAAACACTTTCAACTCCTTGCTGAATTTTGATCCTATTTTTCAGAGAGCGGGAAAATTGTGGTTTTTTTAATTGGGGTGAGTTTAAAGACAAAGGAAAGACAACTGCTGTCAGAAGTGTATTGAGATGTTCAATTTTTTCTTCTTCTTTTAGACAGGAAGGGATTTAACAATTCTGCTCCCAAATAAGTCACTGGCAGTTTGGGATCTTAAAGACAGGGCTGGATCCTGCAAACACAGGACTTCCCTTAACCACTCATGTGAACTTATTCCATGCTTCGTAGTGGTGGGAGGCACGCAGATTAACCTATAAAAAGGGATTGATTAATTTTTCCAACAATTTATTTTTTCAAATGAATTCACAATTTTTGCTCGGTCTGTTTGTGATGACACCACTCCCCTAAGCAAAGTGTTGTTGGACATTTCTTTCAAAGTGCATTTGTGTTAAGTTATATATTATTATTATTATTATTATTTTGTTGATGTAACAGGAGTTGTTTATATATATTTTTTGCCTTCTGATGAAAATGATGACGAATGTCGAGCATCTGGTGAGCAACATTAACTCCACAACAGTTAAGCACAACTCTCTGGGAATTTAGTTTCGCTGTGTATCATCTAAGAAGTGTAAATGCTACTTCGGATACCCTTCACTGTTGCCAACTAATCCCTGAGTAGAAAAGAAAGAAAAGGCCCCATATTTGAAAGCATTGGTTCCCAGCCTGTGCCTTCACAGATGTTCTTGGACTACACTCCCATAATTCTCCGCCTCTGACCAGGCTGGCGGGGGCTTCTGGGAGTTGCACGCCCAACCACAACTTTGGGTCCAAGAAGTGGATCATCATCTTAAGGCACCTTAGTATATCAAACCAAACTTTTCTGAGTTCATCTAATTGGAGGAGGTATAAAAAAGATCCAGAGGTGGGCCCAAAATCCAACAAGTGCTACAATGAGGTAAAGTTGTGTTGTCTCCTCAGTCAAGCTTGCTTTAAAAGCACTGCTTGGAGGAATGCGCCCAGATTAATTGCAACATGAGTCTACTTGAAGCCAGGAGACCAGGAACTGTAACAAAACTGGACCCAACAGGCACATTCCAGAAAAAGCTGCAACATGTTGAAAAGTCCTGTTAATCTCAGCATGTCAGGTATTCTTAATTTCCTGTGAACGTATGTATGCCCATTGGCCTCAACAGATTGAATCTTCTTGGGTGTACAGGAAGTTGTAGGAAAACATGGTGGCCCAGTCAGAGCACTGTGAAATGGTCAGACTTGAAGCCATTTGCCCTTGTATGCCAGTGGCTCACAGTGTCACCTTCCAGTCATTTGTGTGTGTTGAACAAGTGCACCATATGGACGGAAGGTTCTCTTGGCAATGGCCCTTTTGTGCACTCTTTGTAGGAATTATCCAGGTCCACATTACCATCTATCTCTCTTGCAAGATTGTGGGATATGTTTTAAGGAGTCCAGATGTCCATGTCGCTAGAATGATACTGTGTCCCCCAGATGGATCAAACTACCTGCTAGGACGGGGCCCAGAGAACTGGGGTGTATTTAAATTCTAGATGTAGCCGCACTGACGAGGCTGTAATCCTGCTTGGTTATCAAAGCCCTCGAGGCCACAGTTCTAACAGAAGGCAATAAAACTGGAAGCATATGTAGCTTTTATTTGGCAAGAGAACTGACTGAACTAGTCCACTATTTTACCAGATTACATAGCAGGTGCTTTTTATTAATTGACGAGAAACCAAGTCTCATTTTTTTGGGATAACATATATTTATTAAATGTATTAATGTGTGTTTTTATAATGTGCCCCCTTTCCCATCCTGCTGACCTTTGCATACTGTTTAATCTTGTACATTTGGGGGAGGGGTTTCAAGACAATCAATCTGTATCATAAGAACTGTACATAAATATGACATTAAAAACAAAAAACAAAAAAAGTTGTAAAGCATGGGCAAAAAAAAGACATTTTATTTTCAAAATGTTGTTCTTAACAAAACAAAAATGAAATAAAGGCTTTACTATTTACTTACAACGTTGTTTTGGCTTTGGGAGTCAAGATGTGTTTTTAACATTTGGAAAAGATGCCACGCACACTTCACTAAAGCCCAACTGCGGTGAGCTCCAGCCCTCATTCCCTTGGGATTTCTGATACTTTCATTTGCTCATCTTACCAGAACAGCATCAGAAGGTGGGGGAAGTCAACTTTAGCCGTGTGTATTTTTAAACAGTTGTGAAATACGATGGTGTGCACTTTTACAATCCAACTGCAATATGAAAAAGTCAACTGAAATCTCAGCGCATCAGCCTGAACATCTACTTTAGTTGGGACTGGAGGAAATGGGCTCTCCAGATTCTGTTGGACTACAGCTCCCATGTGCCTCAGTTACTACAGCTGGTGGTAAGAACTGTTGGCAGTCCAACAACATCTGGAGAGCAAAAAAAAAAAATCCCCATCCCTGATTCAATTCCATGACAAGGAAGTTTTCCAGGACACATCTGCTTTGTTAACCAGTGCATTTGTTAGATAAAGGATCCTAATGATAAAAGTAATAATGACCATATAACTAGAGGGCTGTTCCCAACCACGCCTGGCATTGTTTTTTTGAGCTTTTTCGTTCATATAAAAAAAGAAAATAAAATTAAAAAAATACTGTTGTGCAGAACCCCTTAAGCCTTTCAGATGTTTGAGCCCACCTTCCTCAGGCAACTGAGCGAACAGTAAGGGATGGGGAGCGGCTGCCCAAAACCTCTGGAAGGCCAACATAGTAGGGGAAAAGGTCTGGAAACAATGTTGGCTCTGGCTGGGAACAGCATCCTGCCATCGTTTGTTATTATTACGGCCTCCTTTATTTATGAAGTGAATGTGGGACAGAAGCTGCCACCCTGATGTAACTGGGCTTTTCACTTACAAAATTGCTGATGTGAATGGATGGACCCCCGGCCTCCCTGAATCCACCTTATCCTGACTTTTCCAGTGCCATTAGCTCAATCAGAATGTCAGCTGCCACCTGCATTACAGCTCCCGGTTTAACCAAAAACACTTATCATCTTGACAGCGATGGGACCAAAATCAAGTTAAATGACAGGATTGCAGAGTACGCGTGGATTGCAGCATTCTTCCTTGAAAAGTGGAAAAGGTCGTTTTAGAGCATCTCCAAAATAGCAAAATAAAAATCTCCCAGCGGGCAAGTATGCCTGATATGGTGGCACAGCTGCGCTGCCCGGCCAACAAGAAGTAGGATGAAAAGAGTATGGGTTGAATCCAGTGGACGATCCCAAGGAGGGCACACCTGCTGAATCAACTGGAATTACATAAGTTTAATTGATTCAGTGGGTCTATCCATTGGGATGTCTAGTTGGGACAGGCGACTGGATTTAAACCTAGGACTGCAGAGCCAAATAACATAGAGATGCTCTAAAGGGAGGGTTCAAACAAACTACATGGCTGGTCCTCCTTGACTTCTGCTGCAACTTCTGTCTTCTGCAATATTTCCATGATAGAAAGTCTGGAGCGTACTGGTGTGGGCTGTGCAGAATCTTCCATCTTGGTTCCCACTATGAGCAAATTAAAAATAAGATATTTGACCTCAAACACACAATTAAAATCCTGGTTTCTTTTCTACCCAAGAGATTGTGGTTACAGCAAGGATGAGAAGGCTGTGGCCTTTCACATGTTGATAAGGCCAGTGCCTACTATGGCCAGGAGTGAGAAGGGTTCTGGAAGCTGTAGATCAAAAACAGAAGCTTTCGATGCTCTCCATGTTGTTCTATTGCAACTCTTAGCTAGCATGGTCAGTATGTGGAAAGGAGAGTAGGAATCTGAAAAATAAATATGATCTGGAAAGCCACAGGTTACCAGGAGACATCAGCTACCAGACAGCCATGAAGCTCACTTCTTGACCTTGGGCCATTCATGGTCTCCAAGCCCTACTTATCTCTGGAAAGCCCCATTCTCATTGAGCCTGGGGGAAGAGCAGGGATGGAGGGTTTGAAATGTAACAATGGTTACGTTTTCCTAGAATGTACTTTGGTAGCCCAATGGTATGGAGATGTATCTGAAGTTGTGCTTGGGATGGTGAGGTCAAATTAGAAACATAGGAAGCTGCCTTATACTACATCGTTACAAGATCAGCAGTTACTCCTTAGGGTCTGGATTGGAGTTTTTTCCAGCCCTTCCTGATGATGCCAGGAATCAGATCTGGGGCCTTCTGCATGCCAAAATATGTCTTCTGTCCCTCAGCACCATGCTTACTCCAGGAGACTGGAACTTGTGGCCACAAGGTATTTCACAAAGGAAGTACAATGCCTGACATATTTTTTTTAGTGTAATTCTGCATGTAAAATTTACAATGGGTAGTTATGGCTCTTTGGGTATTTCAGCCTAAGAGCAAGCAATGTCCTAAAGATATATCCCATCGTCTTAGTCTCCTGAGTCCAGGATTGTCTCCAGTGAATGGCAAGAGCTCTCTCCCAAGGTGCATGACCTTGGCCTTTCTCATTACCTGCTCTCTGATCCTCCTAGCCAAAGATACTGGAGAATCAACTTGCAACCTTCCATGTGCAGAGCACAAGCTACTGTGTTACAGTTGTCATCTTGCTCCAGTTCTACATGGCCTTGGTCATAAGCCAGAAAACTGCCCAAAACTTAGGACAGAGTAGACCCTAGTTTCTTAACCTGTGGTCCATGGACCCCTGAAGCCCCTGCAAGGAGCCGCAATGTCCTCACAGAGGCTCTGTGAAGGCTTGAAGAAATGTCATGATCTTTTGCAGTTAAAATAAAAAGAATGAATTAATTTTAAAAAATAAATGTAGAAGTAAATCTTAATTTCCCTTGCTTGTTTGTGTAAAACTTTGCTCTACCTACTGTCTCCATTAAAAACAAGCAAAAATTGGTTATGAAAAATTATTATTGGCGTCATTGATGTTGTTGTTTAAAAACACCAGGCACAGTCAATCAAAACTGTAAAAACATTGACTGGCATTATATAACAGATACAATTTTTTACCAAAAACCTAAGTATCTGTTAAATATCGATGCAGTATGTATGCTGTTCCTAATATTGCCATTTTGTAGCTCTGATAGTATGTTTTCTGAGATCTGCAACTGCTTATAGTACTGTGTGAAATTTCTTGATGTTGTTCCCAAAGCCCCAATGACTACATGGACCACTGTAGTGTGTTTCACCCGCAAGTAAGAGATTTCGATTGTCAGGTCTCTCTACTTTGTTAGTTTTTCCAGTTCTTTATTTTCAACTCTGGCATCCCCTGGAATTGTAATGTCAGTGATCCAGACATTTCTTCATTCTGTTACTACTATGTCTGGTGTGTTATGTTCAAAGTGTCTGTCAGTCTGGAAATCCCCTAAGATCGTAACTTCCTCATTTTCTAATACCTTCTCTACCAGATGTTCCCATGGGTTTCTGCAGGCTGGCAAGTTATGATTTTTGCATAATTACCAGTGCACTAATTTTGCCACGCCATCATGTCTAATTTTATAATCAATTTGTGCATCATCATCATTGTTATTATTCAAAAACACCAGGCACAGTCAAAATTATAAAAACATTGATTGGTATTATATAAAAGATACAAGTTTTAACCAAAAAAGAGAGGTTACTTACCTGTAACTCTGGTTCTTTGGGTGGACATCTGTGAATTTACATTAATGGGTTAAAGCGCTTGCGCAGAGGTTTCCAGAATCTTCTAGAGCTTAACACTTGTTCGCCAGGACCACCCCCCTAGTGCACAGGGCCCGCCCGTCCTAGCTAGTCCCTCAGTTCCCAAACTGCCTACCGCTGAATAAAATGAAACAGATGTGATGGACAGAGGGGAGGACGGGCAGGAATTGTACATTCACAGATGAACTGTGAGAACCAAAGTTGCGGGTAAGTAACCTCTCTTTCTTCTTCATGGTCTCTGTGAATGCACACTAATGGGTGATTAACAAGCGTACCTGACCGGAGGAGAGATGTCACAGAACAGACAACAGGACTGCTCGTCCAAATGCAGCATCCAACTTAGCCCGAAGGTCCAAATGGTAATGAGAGGCAAAGGTGGACAGCGTGGACCACGTAGCAGCCCTGCAGATACCAGGGACAGAAACACCTCTGAGGAATGCTGCAAAAGTAGCCACTGCCCTCGTAGAATAAACCTTAATTCCAACTGGAAGAGGCTTCTTGATATGCCAGGCGAATGGTTGATACAAGCCACTTAGAGATGGTTTGGGAAGAGATAAGGCATCCTCTGTCTGGTAAGTGCGGAGAAACAAAAAGTCTCTTGGATTTGTGGAAAGAGGCAGTCCTTGAAACATAGAAGGCCAATGCTTGCCTAACGTCTAAGAGGTAGAGAGAACGCTTGAAGTCAGTAACAGGCGATGGAAAAAAGGTAGGTAAAATGACGGGTTGCTTAAAGTGGAACTCAGAAACAACCTTTGGAAGAAAAGAAACATCGGGATAAAAAGTGACCTTGTCCGGGGAAAATTAAAGAAAAGAAGGGTCGACTCTAAGCGCAGCAAGTTCTGAGGCTCTACGAGCAGAAGTAATGGCCACAAGGAAGATGGTTTTGTAGGGAAGAAGGCGACCGGCCATGCCATTAGGCTTCGTAGAACAGTATGTAGTGACCATTGTGGAGGGAGGTGTGGGTTGTAGATTGGAGACCCTTTAAGAAATTGTTTTATCGTTGGGTGACAGAAGAGCGAAGAGGCTTCAGAGTCATGCGACTGATGAGCTACTATAGTGGAGAGATAGACCTTGATAGGTCTATGTGGAGAGACAGACCAAGGACAGAGAGAATCTGAGAAACTTTCTGTAATCCTGGCGGATATTGATGTGAAAATAGGCGTCGGTTAGGTCTATGACAGTGAACCAAACGTCACCCTGGAGAAGTAGGTATGATGTGTTCTAGAGTAACCATGCAGAAACATTGCTGAAAGATGTAATAATTTAGGTTCCGTAGGTCGAGGATGGGGCGGAGACTGTCATCTCTCTTGGGTACCGTGACGTATCTGGAGAAAAACCCAAGGTTGGCATCTGGTGAGGTGACCGGTGAAATAGCATCTTTTGAGAGAAGGGATTGAATGTCTAAACTGAGAACATGGGATTGTAGGGTGAGTACTCTTCTTGGAGGTGGGAGGATAGCGAATTCTATGGCATAACCAGTGGCAATGATAGTGAGGACCCACTTATTGGTGGTGATGGCAGCCCAGGATGAAAAATGGGTGGCGAGGCGAGTTTGATAA
Source organism: Pogona vitticeps (assembly GCF_051106095.1). NCBI lineage: Eukaryota > Metazoa > Chordata > Lepidosauria > Squamata > Agamidae > Pogona > Pogona vitticeps. Next base: position 13,101,126 of record NC_135795.1, read on the forward strand.
GGATGTGGTGCATGGAGTGGGGGAGACGGGGTGACTTGAAAGTCAAAGATTTTGCTTTGGTTTTTTGTCAGGTCGACAAAAGAACTGGCGGGAACACTGACGCTGAGTGGCATGGTGAGTCTGGGAAGTGGATGTAGCCTGTATTAAGTATCTCTGTTTATCAGAAAAGGATCTGTATTGCTGGTAAGAATATGGGCGACGCCATTGGTAGCATTGAGTCCTGTAATAAGGTTGAGTATTGTAAGATCTTGCAGATTTCCTCATTTTTTGGAGATTATCAAGGATCTCATCACTCCTGGTGTCGAAAAAGCCAACTCCACCAAATGGTAGATCCTCAATCCACATGCGAGAATCATCAGCGATATGGGCTGAGCAGAGCCAAGCATGTCTTCGAAGGGCTACGGGTGTGGTCATGTGCTTCGAAGCAGCCTCTATTATGTCCTTGCTGTGATGTGCTCCTGGTGCGCGACAGCCATTGCCTCTTGATGAAAGGTGAGACATCTAGATTTATATTCGCCCTGAGCCAATTGAAGAGAAGGAAGTGCTCTGTTCCATAAGAAACTAATGTATGCACCCATGGTTGCAAGATAGTTAGCAGTGCATAATGTGAAGGATCCTAGGGAGTATACCCGATGACCAATGATGTTGAGTTTCCTGCCTTCCTTATTATTCGGTGTGGTGTTAGACTGATTCTTTGCCCTGTTTTGAGTTGCATCGACTATGACCGAGTTCGGAGGTGGATACCTGGACAAGAAAGCTGTATTGTCTCCATGAGTCTTGTATAAATTTTCAACTCGTCTGGAGATTTGTGGTACAGAAGATGGTTTAGCCCAAGATTGTTTAATCAATTTGAGCAAAGATGGAATAAACCCCATGTGGCGTGGGGGGGGGTTGGACCTCATCAATGTCCTCGTAAACCTTATCGGACTCAGACTGTACTGATTGGGGTACATCGAGATCCATCACTTTAGCGATACATAGGACTAGTTGAGAATACAACGTGAAGTCCTCTGATGGAGAGGAAGGGTTCACATCGGCGACATCAGAGTCGGGGGTAAGCAGTTAGGAGGAGACTCCGGGAGTCCCATGGAGTCAGAGATGTCAGAATCCATTGATGGTGAGGACACGGAAGGACCTGGAGAAGACGGGTCATCAACTGTATCAACCGGTGCAGTGGTTTGTTTGATTGATGCTTGTTTAAGAGCTGGATCCCAAATGGTAGATTATGTGGTTTAGCTTGATTAGATTGATGAACATGATGAAGGACCCGCATAGGTGGTGGTGAATTGAACTGATGATGGGCAAACCTGCGGACAGGTGGCGGGTTTGGTACGTGGTACCAAGTGCTTGGAGGATGGTTTAGCACATTTCAGTACCAGTGTGGTAGAAGAAGGATGCAAGGAGGTACACTTCCTCTTTCTGGAGTACTTCTGAACTCTCAATATCAGTACCGATATCGAGGAGTCATCTGCCAAGGAGGACTGATCATGCTATCGCAGTTGGTATGGCAGAGGAGATTCAGAGCCATAAACGAACAAAAAAATTAAGAAAGGGGATTAAAAGGGGGGGAGAAGGAAGGAATAACAAATACTCTCACTATCTGAAGATCTCTAACAAGAAAATTTCTTTTTCAACGCAGCTCATCTGAGAGAAGAAACCTCAGGGGCGGCAAAAAGGAACTGAGGCACTAGCCGGGACGGGTGGACCACGTGCACTAGGGGGGGCAGTCCTCGCAAACGAATGTTAAGCTCTAGAAGATTCCGGGAACCTCTGCGCAAGCGCAGATTAACACATTAGTGTGCATTCACAGAGACCATGAAGAAGAACCTAGGTTTTTCAGATACTTAGGTTTTTCGTTAAAACTTGTATCTGTTATACAATAATAGTCAATGTTTTTATAATGTTGACTGTGCCTGGTGATGATGATGGTGATGATGTATGGATTCATTCCAATGAAAATATTATAATAGGATTGTGTGCACTAACAGTTTAACTTATTTCTCCCATCTCTCCATGTTTGAAGACCCTTCATGAAAAACTTCAAATAAATATTTGATGCACTTTAGGGTTTAAATTCTTCAGTTACGTCTTGGTGGTCCCGTGGCAACAAAAGTTATTTAAATAGAGTCCGTGGTAAAGAGAAGGTTAAGAAACGCTGGAGTAGACAATTAATTTATTTAGCCCAAGATTGTCAAAAGCAAAGATTATCTTCATCCCTGCTATCTGGAGATGCCATGGATTTTATTTTGGGTATGCTGTGTGGTCTAACAGATACAGCAGTGGTTCCCAACCTTGGGTCCCTAGATGTTCTTGGACTAAAAGTCCCAGAAGTCTTCAACTCTAGCTGTGATGGCCAGGATTTCTGGGACTTCTGTTCCAAAATCATCTTCTAAGGTCGAGAACCACTAAGATGGAGTGACAGACGGGGACTCTGGAGATTAGGGTTCAAATCTCTGCTCAGATATCGAAACTCACTGGAGGAGTAGAACTGATAAAACCATTCCTTAAATATCTCAGGTACTTTGGAAGCCCTATTAAGGTCACTATAACTTGGTTCAACGTGATGCCACAAAACTAACATTTTGCTGCCTGAAGCAAAAAAATGGGACCTCCCAACCCCAACATTCCACATATATAATCCAAGCAGGATGATGGTTCAATCCTGCTTCTGTTTTAGCAACAGGATGAGATTGTCCATCACACCCAAGAGTGGCAAACTATAGGGGGTCAGGGGGTCCAGAGGAGTGTGTTGTGCAGTCTCTAGCATCTGCTGCCTGGGGGCAGTGGCCTCACTCTGCCCTGCAGAGACTGAACCTGGACCATGAATGTAATCCAGGGGTGGGGAATTCAGTGCCTGGAGCTAAATCTAGCTTTTCTGCGGTCTCAGTTTTCCCTCGATGGTCATGACCTCTTCCCCACAAAACTATTGTGTGCCAATTTCCTGCCTTTTGGATGATTCCCACCTCCCAATCTAACAAGCTTTCTTACTGGCACTGAAAGGTTTACACTCAACTGGGCAGGCATTTTCGATGCCCCTGTCAGGATGCATATCTTAGTGTGGTGTGTGTACCATGGGAACACAGCACCTTCTAGAAACCTTCCTGCCTGCCACTGGAAGGCAATCCTTGCAAATGACTCTGAAATTTCATTGAGGTCTCTTGTTAAAAGAGGCTCCCCAACTTTGATTGTTTATTTGTATTCCTGCATCAAGCACGGGGTTGGACTTGATGGCCTCACAGCCCCTTCCAACTTCACTATTCTATAGTAATCTGCCCTTCTTCAGATAAGGGGACCCAAGGAAACTCACAATATCAAAATAATAGAATTAAAACCATAATAAGTTAGACATTGAAAAACAAATTATACAACTGGTTAGAATACAATTAGATAATTAAACACAGGCAAACATTAAAAACTATCTTTAAAATGGCAATCAGGATTCTTAAAAAGCCTGCCTGAAAAGGTGGGTCTTCGGCTGTCAGTGGAAGGATAAAAGGGCCAGGACCAATCTGACCTTTAACTACGTTGATGTCTACATTGTCGGCATTAAAGTTACATACTGTAATCCTTTTGTTACAATTTTTGTCCTCTTGATGTTCAACTACATGCTGCTTTTGCACTTTCTCTTTAACCTTCCTTAGTACAGACGATGATAATCCATTCCACTGAAATCACTGTTTAGCGAAATCATCGTCTAGCAAAAACATTTCCCCATTGGAATACATTGAAACCTGTTTAATGCATTCCAATGGGGAAGAATCGTCGTCTAGTGAAGTTAGGCCATAGGAAAGCCACTTTGCGAACCGCCGATCAGCTGTTCTAAATTGTCGTTTTGCAAAAAAAAAAAAACGGTCTGCAAAGCACGGACCAAATCGCTGTCTAGTGAAATTCCCCCATAGGAATCACTGTTTTGCAAAGCAAAATGGCTGCCGCAAAACGTCGTCATGCGGATTCGTCGTTTTAAGGGGTAACCGTCTTGCGAGGTACCACTGTAGTTAGTTCAAATCAATGCTGCTTTCTGCAAGTAGTATGATGTCACATGCGTATCTTAGATTATTGATTTTCCTTCCACAAATGTTTGCTCCTCCCTCAGCATCTTAGAGTTGGAAGGGACCTTGTGGATCCCTGAATCCAGCCCCTGTTAAAGAGGCACCGTGGGGAATCGAACTCCCACAGCCAGAGACCTAAACCACTGAGCAGTCCAGCTGTTTATGTGTCTGGCTCTAACCTAGCTTTCCAGAACATGACATGTTATATTTATACATTTTAAGATATAAGGGTATAATGTGAACCTTATCTGACACCTTTGCCAATCGGAAACCGTTATCTTTCTCTGTACTTTGATCTAACTGTAGTCCAGATCATCAGGACAATCTCATGTTGTGGCATACCCATTTCTTTTACAATTATTTGCAGTTTTTTGTGTTGTTTCTACAAGAATATTTACACAAAGAGAACTAACCAGATCCTAAAAACATTCCTTTTTTTTTTGTCTATAACTCCCAGGGCTTCTGGGAGCAGTACGTAGCAAAGACAAGACAAGAAAACAAATGTTTCCGAGTTCTGAAACTAACTCTCCTGAAGGCTTGAGACTTGCATTGTCTGAGTTTTATGTTTTGAAGGAACACAAGGCGAGTCAGTAAAAGAATAGATTCTTGTGTGCCATCATCCAAACAAGAATGTGGCCCATGTGATGCGAGAGTGGTGGGCCAGCTGGGCCAAGCAGTGGGACAAAAGGCCACAGTTGGGTTTGCGTGCTGGAGTAAACAATCATAAATGAACAAAAGCCCTGCATAATAATAGTAAAAAGCCGGACCTCCCACTCTACATTCACATAGCCTGGGAAGGCTGGGATACAGATGACTGGAAGCCTACGGCCAAAAGAATCAGCCGGTTCATTCAAGCAGCTGCATGAAATGCCTCATCGTTTCTCGCCACTCCACTGCCTACCTCTTCCTGTCTCCAAGCTACTGTCCTTGACATCCTCCAGTCTCAGAATCCCTACTTCTGCTCTTAAGAGAGGCTAGCTTTGCCTGCCCCCCTTCAACCTGTTGGGAGTGGGATCCTGTAAACCAGTGGCTCCCAACTTTGGTCTCCAAATGTCCCCGGACGACAGCGCCAAGACACCTTGGCCAGCACGGCTAGTGGGGAAGGCTTCCGGGCATTTTAGACCAAGAACATCTGGGGGATCCAAGGTTGGGAACCGCTGCCCTAAACTGTGTGGAACTTTCAAAAATTGAAGTGCTCAGAGGTTCGCTCCTAGTCTTGAGGTAAAAGAAGAGATAAACACAAACACAGCATTCACACTATTACTCCAAGATCATCTGGCTTTCTTAAGAGGAGAACTGCCAATTCTGGAGGCTTCCTATAACAGTGATTCTTTGAGTGGAAAATTGGCAGGGTGTGGATGTGTCCAAAGTTTGAAGAAATAGATGAAATCACCAGGGGCTTATGGCCCATATGTTGACCATGCTTAAGGAGTCTTCAGAGCCCCCTCTAACTTTAGCTCCTTCTTGCCTTCATCTCCATCACCTCTGGCCTGATCTTCGAAGAGTGTAAAAGCAGCCCTATTGGACCAGACCAAGGCTCAATCTAATTGAGCTTCACACTTTTTGTGATGGCCTAGCAGATGTTTCACTGAAGCGGAGAGCAGGGTGAGCGGCGGTTGCAGGATTCCTCCCACCCAACCAATGGTATTCAGTGACATACTGGTTCTGAAAAGGATATGAGGACAATCCCATATTTAGCCATCCTATGCAATAATAAGAATCTGGAAACATTCCTTCTTTAGACTGCTTTTTCCCAAAATCCCCCAGCCAGCAGGGCTACCGGGCTATTCTGGGAGCTACGAAGACAAAACTTAATACTCCCAAGCTCTGGGTAATAGCCCATGGAAACTTTGTTAGTTCTAGGATCATAGAATGATGAAGTTGGAAGGGGGCTATAAGGTCATTGAGTCTGACCCCCTGCTGAAGGCAGGAATGCAAATCAAAGGATATCTAGGGTTGATATAATCTTCCAATTAGTTGTGGGAGATACGTTTGGGGGAACAGGATGATGTGGGCTCCAAGGCCTCTTGCAATCTGCACAACACGTACATCCCTTGCCGTCCGAGCACCAGTCTCAGTGGAAGTAAGGTAGGCCTCCAGAAATGGGATTTCCTTCTTCAGTGGAGAGCTTGACAACAATATCCTGTGGCTCCTAGGACATTCTCCAACAGATCATTGGCTTGCCCCTTAATGTGTTCTGCTTTTTGGAAATGTCAATATGAATCTGGACACTAAACTTTACTACAGCATTTCCAAGCAAAAGGAGACAACGTGGCAGAAATTATTTCTGCTGAACCTTCTGGGGAGCTGGGTGGATGGCTACAGCTACATTCGTTCGTTCGTTCGTTCGTTCGTTCGTTCGTTCATTCATTCATTCATTCATTCATTCATTCATTCATTCATTCATTCATTCATTCATTCATTCATTCATTCATTCATTCATTCATCCAGCTTGTATACCATTCCATAGAGCACACACTCGCCAGTCAGTTAAAACCACCAAATGCCTTACAATTAATACCATAAAACAGATGAAACCCTTACCTGAGTTAAAACCCATCTTTAAATAAAATTATAACCATAAGAAACAGGAACATCTCCGGTGGTAAAGCATGAATAAAAGGTGGCTTTAAATAATACTGTTTTCACTAATTTCTAATAAGCTGAGCAGGAACATGCCTGACAAACCTCTGTTGGAAGCTTATTCCAAAGGGAAAGACGGAGCAATCCTACTGCGCACCCCCCCCCCAAAAGAGCTAGAACTCTCTGACAGGGACCCAAAAAGGCATGGCTCTTTTGAAAATACCCTAAATAGTTCTTTCCCACTCCAAGGAGGTTTTTTATAGGTAACAGAGGCTGGGATGACCTCCAGGTCAGGATGAGACAGGCTCCCTGTGATATGATGCAGTGCTAAAACCATAAAAGGTACAGAGGGTGGCTGCATGGTTCAAAAGGCTGGTTGCCCACCCACTGGCAATCCGCAAACGTCCACATCTGTAGATCCACATACAGATATATGGCAAGACCTTCCAATGGCATGTGAACATGACCAATTCGAAAGGGGACAGATGAAAATACAGGCTGATCGTATTTTTAAATTGGCACTTACAATGGACAGATGCTTTTAGAAACTAGGTAAGTGGTAATTACAATAGCCATGCTGCCAGGAAGATAAAGAATACTTTTGGAGGATGTGTACAGGAATTACTGGATGAAATCTATGGTTAAAAAGAACAGTCATTTTGCAAGCTGTCCTTGAGCAGAATTGCAATTTTAATATTTGGGAGACAATTGCTGATATAATATTGCATTTGTTCTTAGACATGGAAGAGAGCTGATGTTTTCACTGGAACGAGCAAAAGTGATACAGTGGTGCCTTGCATAGCGATCACTCCGTTTTACGACGAAATCGCTTTGCGATGGACTTTTTGCCATCGCAAGAGCGATCGCTTTGCAATGGCCCCTATGGGGAAAATTCACTTTGCGATGATCGCGGGGAAGCGATCGTCGCAAAGTCCCCATTTTCACACAGCTGATTGGTGGGGGCTTTGCGATGATCGTGGGGAAGCGATCATCGCAAAGCCCTCATTTTTGCACAGCTGATCGGCGGTTCCAAAATGGCCACGGGTAAACAAAATGGCCGCCCGCTGTTTTGCCTCGCTTTAGAGGCTCCGAAAATAGCCACCCCTATGGAGGATTTTCGCATAAGGTGAGTTTTTAAGCCCATAGGAACACATTAAACGCATTTTAATGCGTTTCTATGGGCTTTTTAAAATCGCTTAGCGATGAAATCACATAGCAGCGATTTTTGCTGCACGGATTAACATCGCTAAGCAAGGCACCACTGTACCAGGGACTGGGAAGCAACCATCCCCTGATACTCTGTTTTTTTGTCTCATCCCCTGCAACAGTCAATCAAGGTTCCATCATCACTGAGCATAGTCCATTTTGATTGTTTTGGGATTGCCCATCCCCACTCCTGCTTTTTTCAACTAAAGGCTCCCTGCTGACTGACAACTGTTCTCTAACAAGTTTGAGAAGGGCAGTAATCCACACTACTAGAGGTGATAGGATCTGTTCTTGATCATCAAATGACACATAATATTGCACTCAAACTGAATATGAGGAAAAACTTGCTAAGAGTTAGAGCAGTATGACAATGGAACCATTTTATCTTAGGAGGTGGTGAACACTCCAATGCTGGAGGCATTCAAGAGAAAATCAGGCAGTCATCTGTCAGATATACTTTGATTTGGATTCCTACATTGAGCAGGGGTTGGACCCAATGGCCTTACAACCACTTCCAAATCCATTATTATTTTATGATTCTATGAAACCTGCCCGATCTCAGCTGATTTTCCAGCTCTGATTTTGAAGCTTAGTTTAAACAAGGAAGCTCTGAAGATTCTCAGTTCTCCAGGTGATGTTATCTGGAAGTTGAGTCATGGCAACTGGACTTCTTTCTTATTAGGTTGAAATGTTTTGCTACTCATTCATTAGCTTCTTCAGTCTGAGGAGAGTTGGTAGGAGATCCCTGATAGATCCTCCACTTTGGTTTCACTTCCCAGAGTGATAGACAAAGGCCTGGGACTGAGTGAAAATCCCACTTCTGCAATCCTCCACCCATTGTCATGGGTCATTAACAATCGTTAACAGTGGTCTTCCTTGTGTGCCTGGTCCTAATCTTCCTGGAGATTGATGAAAGGACAGCATGATAAATAGGAGACAGACTGTATCTAAGGCCTCTCCACCCCTGTTGAGCAAGGGATTTTCTATATGCATATGTATGGCCTCCCTGCATCTTGGTCATCAAATGAATGCCCTTTGTCCTTCAAATGAAGGAACTCTGCTGATTGTGGTCCTGAGCAGTTGGACTGCAATAAAATGGGAATATAGTATATGCAGTCCAATGCAAAGAGGTTCAGAGCTCTATATTAGAAAAACCAAACAGCCACTAAATAGGAGAATGGCCCAGCACAGGAGGGGCAATGGCTCAGGACCACCATCAGCAGTGTTCCTTCATTTGAAGACAAAGAATACTCATTTGATGACCAAGATGTACTAATTTTGGACCAAGAAGATAGGTGGTTTGAGAGAGGGATCAGGGAGGCCATACATGTGTATATAGAAAACCCCTCCCTCAACAGGGGTGGAGACCTTAGATAAAACCTGTGTCCTATTTATCATGGTGCCCTTTCATCCATCCCCAGGAAGATCAGGACCACACAGACTTCACGCACGGAAGTTTGGCCTCCACACCTGCTCATGGATTTTGGAACTTCTCTGTTTCTTCTGCACCAGCCCTGCACTGCCCAACCTGATGAAGACTCATGTGGAGTTGAAAGCTGGCTTCTGGTTGTGAGATCTTAGTCATGTAAAAAGATGTCGCCCAGCCTTGCTTTCAGACTGCTGGGACATTATTTTGCATGGGTGGAGAACTTCTGCCTACATAACCACTGGCACTCACAGCCATCAAAATCAGAAAATGAGAGCATGTTTAGTCCTTTGCAGCTTAAACACAGTGAAAATATGCAGGATCATAACCTGAATGAATACAGTCAGTGCAGCAACATCCTGTACAAGTAGAGGTCTGTCCCATTTTTACTCTTGTCAATGAAAGGAGAAAGGAAGAGTGTACAGGGGTCAGGAAGCCTATCCAATTAATATAGACATTAAACAGAAATTGGGGGGAAAGACACTTTTTGTACAGCCAATTATAGTCCAGCTTTGCAAAGGAAAAGCAACTGAGCACAATTTATTAGCAAAGGCTTAGTGTAACATATATATCCATCTGGAATGGGAAGATCACTCCAGCTGACTAATGAAATGCCCAAAACAGTGTCAGGGTGAAAGTGGAGCTGCCGCCTGTCTGGATGGAATAAGAGATCCGGAACTTGAAGAGACAAACAATCTCCTCAGCAGAGCATTCACTTGGAGCAGAGAAGAGCAGGATGTGGAAAAAAGTCTTTAAGAATCAGAAACAAAAAACTGTAACTCCCAGAATGCTCCAGCCAAAATAAATTTTTCTAAGCTTCTGGGTGGCAGAAGGTGGCCCTTTCACTCTCTGCCCACGCAGCCATGCCAACTCCCTTGATCTACCTGGTAGTGAGATGAATGAAAAAATGGAAAAAATACTGAGGCCCACATTCATGTGTGTCTTTTCTATGCAGTTTTTTTAAAATAATAATGTCCATGAACTGTTATGCTTTTTTTCCCCGTAAGCAAAGAAGAGCCCCTTTTGTCCCTGGCCGGCTCCACGCCACCTTGCCCAACATAATGTTCCAAATAACTCCAACATTTGCTGCATTCAAAATTTTGTGCCTTTTTGGTTGATCCAAATAAGGGAAGTGTTCAACAGAACACAAATCCTTGCCCAATGTTTTGAGGGATTTTATTTGGATTTTGGATTTTCTGCAGATTTCGGACCCCTTCCCATGAGTGCTTATTCACAGACTAGGATGGTTGTCTCTGTTTCTTTCGCAGCAGCATGTCTGTACAGCTTGTTAAAAGTTCCTTTTCTAGACTACAGCTTCCAGAACCCCAAGAGTTTTGTGGGTTGTAATCAAAAAAGAGAAACATGGCCAAGTTCTGCATGCCTAATTTTTGAGAACGCCTAACCTCAAGCACTACTTTCCATTTTATCAGCCATCTCAAATGTTGCTTCTCTTGTTTCCAAATGGAACATGCCTCTGGGCATTTCAAAGACCCCCTAAAGTGCTGGGTTGGACCAGTGCAGCAGCAGGATCTACCTCTCTGGAGGTCTCATGACTTCTGTTGCTGCATTCTCAGCTGTCACTACCGAGATCAACTGTTCAAACCATCTCCGGCATTTGAAACACTTGCGATGCAAACATCTCACAGGGATGCAGTGCTGTGCTGTGTTCAAGAGAAGGCTCCCGCTGGGAAGACAGCTCGTGACTTTGGGGTCAGCCAGTAAGAGCTACCGTGTTTCCCGAAAAATAAGACAGGGTCTTATATTAATTTTTACTCCAAAAAAAACACACAAAAAAACACATTAGGGCTTATTTTCAGGGGATGTTTTATATTTTTCATGTACAACAATCTACATTTATTCAAATATCATGACATCTTCTGTTTGCTGCACAATGGTGGAGGGTGGGGTTTCAACTGGGGCTTATTTTTTGGGGGGTAGGGCTTATATTACCAGCATCCTGAAAAATCCTACTAGGGCTTATTTTCAGGTTAAGTCTTATTTTCGGGGAAACAGGGTAGGATGTGATTCATGATGCGTGATTTACGCTTGTGTTAGTCGAACTGCACAATTCACTGCAGCAAATTGTTGCTATATAACAAGCTGCTGATTATTTTCCTGGACAAGTACCCAGTCATATGACTGGATAAGCACTGAAGAACACAACTAGCACCTTCTTAATTAGTAGCTATTTGCCACAACGACTTATGCAGTTTAACTTATACAGGCATAAATCAGCAATTATATTCTGGCTAAAATTTTAAAATTCCCATTGTTTTGCAGGATGTCTCCTGTACAGTAGAGACTTCAGAATGTACAAATGATTTTAATATTCTATTACAGTGTCCTCCAAATGTATTCCGATGATAACCTCTTTGCTTTGTCTCCCTCTGCTTTCTTTCTTTTTTTTAACAGCTCCTGACAAAGGCCACAGCTTGGTTAACTTTGTATACTTTATTAACAATGGTCATTCACCAAACTGTTGCTGAGAACACAGTTTGACACTAGGTGTGCCTAATGAAGGCAGCCAGTATAAAAGGAATCTTATCATTCTGTTTTAAATCTTTGGTTGCAGATTAATTCACTACTTTTTATTTTCTCCTCCTACTAGTGACATGGCAGTGGTTCTACAATACTGTCCAAAGATCAGCTGGGTTGGATCCACAAGTCCTTTTCTTTCAACAAAAGGAATTTTGCTGTGATGGAAGGAGTACCTTTGCTGACAAAAAGGGAAGACTTGTGTGTCACCTTCAAGATGACCGCATTTTATTGGGCATAAGCCTTTGTGGACTGGTGCCCCCACCTTCAAGTGGGGTTCCAATTGGTAAAACCGTATCTCAAATAAACCTTGGTGGGCTTCCAGGACCTACAAGGCTCTTGGCTAATCCTTAGAAATGCCGGTTGGCAAACACGATGTCCGGAGAGGAGAGCCATTCCATTAGGGCAGGAAATCTGCTTAGTTGGGACCAAAATCAATTTTAGTGAAATTTGAGGGGCCTGCATCCCAAGTAAGGGCAAAGCTAAAGGGAAAAGAGTGGAACCAAAAATACTGGCATGTATAAGCGTAAAGCTGTTTCTTGCCAGGAACCAGGGCAAGATGTTTCAATCTTTTAGAATGGGAGAAAACCCATATAAAAGCTGGGGAATCGCTAGAAGTGTGATGGGCAAGGATTCATGAGCATCTGGGGAAAGGTATGGATCTGCAATCCCCTGCATGGCAAGATGAGAATGTCTAGATCCCAGCCTTTTGCTGACACTATTGCTCATTTGAATTCAATGCACTTAAAAAAAAAAAAAAACCAGGCCCAATCATTCCATAAGCTGCTAAGCATGAGTATCGGTTTAGCAAACAGAGCAGGAAGGTTTGAGTAGGAGCATAAATATGCCAAAGAGACACTCCTACCGGTGCCCGGACTGCAGTCTAACTGCTGATAGCCTGAATGATCTATCAGCAAGGCCTAGCAGCTCTCTTGAGCTACAGCCCTTGGGATGAGATCAATGCACAGGTCATGTCCCAATGCACAGATCACATTTCCGCCACTGCCTGCCAGATGTTTAGACTACGACTCCCATCACCCTAAGCACTGGCCATGCTGGTCGTAACAAACAGTAAATGTGGTCCAAAGTATCTAGACGCATGAATTTTACTAGTCATAGTGTTCTAAAGCAGCAGGAATACTAGCATTGAAGAAAGGGCAATTCACATACGAGGAAACACACAAGCAAACAAACACAGAGCCTAATTTGGATGTATTCCCATTGATAAATTTCAACACTGAAATATGAAGCTACAGGAAAAGGAGTGGCAGCTTTTTGTATGCGTGCTTTGAATAGTGGGCACTGTGTTCAATACATACATATCTCTTTGTCAGAGGGGTGGGAACATTGAACAAACAATTTTCCTACCATGTGATCCATCCAAAACAGGAAGAAATCTGGAATCCTTAAGAAGCTCACAGCCTCGCCCTTAAGTCTGCTAAGTGATTGCAAACAGAATCCAAAAGGATGACACCTACTCCATGCCAAGCTGGTCAAAGGACATGAACTTCAGTATATGATTTTTTAAAAGTATGTCTCCCACCCCCTCCAAGGAAACAAGGAAATGTCTTTCTGACATTTTTGTAATGTATAAAGGGGGGGGGGGGGAGACAAATGCTTTTTAGCCCGTTCTTAAAAGAGCATCATTCGTACACAATGAACAATAAATAATGAGTTCCTCTCCAGTGCTTTCCCCAGGGCAGTTCTGGACATTGGGGGCTCCTGGGCAAATGATTTTGCTAGTGGTCCTTTGAGCTTGGCTAGTGGTCCTTTGAGCTTGGCTAGTGCCAGAAATTCAACCCATGTGGTACTGGCCCCACAGATTAAAGTTATCTGAAAACTAGATTTAGGAAACCCTCTGTTCATGGGCTCTGAATTGAACTCACTGACCATCTGCTCAGTCCTAGTTCCTATCATGACTAACAACATTCTCAGTTCACTTTAACTCTTACACCAATGGCTGGCCATTGTACAATTTAACACAGAGGACAGAACAAAGAAAAGGGAAGGACGTGGAAGAGACTAAGGCAAAGGAGCTACACGGTGGAAATTCCCCAGAGGGCCTCCAAAATTATTCCGCATCAAGGGGGATGTTAGTGGTAAGTTAATATGGCAGCCAGAATGAATTGAGTGTAGTTGGTGATTTACCAAAAATGTTATTTTTTTCAGCATTATTACTTGTCTTTTGAAAAGCCGTGCTCTTGCCAGCTATCTTAAACAGAAGAAAAATGAGATTTCCACAATTACGGTAGCTGCCTCCAGATACTGAGGGCTACAACTGTCATCATCCCATACTATCCCTCTTTAAATGATGGGAGTTATATTTTTAAAATGAACATATTATGATTCTGGAATCATGTATCTCTATGGTGGCTACAGAGAGGGAAACCTTCCATCTCCTATCACCACTTATTCAATAACATTTCACAATACTTGACCAACAACATTTGATCAGGCAAATAATCTTAATAATCTTATACCTACAGAGCTGGAAGAGACTCTCTGGATCCTTGAGTCCAGCCCTTGTCAGGGAGGCACAGCGGAGAATTGACCTCCCAGCCTCTGGCACCACAGTCAGAGATCTACACTGATCAGTCACAACATTAAAACCACTGACAGGTGAAGTGAATAGCATTGATTATATCATGACAATGACACCTGTCAAGGGCCAAATAGTGATGGCTAGACAACTGGGTCGAAGCATCTGCAGAACGGCAAGTCTGGTGGAGTATTTCCAGGATGCAGTGGTTGGTACCTACCAGAAGTGGTGCAAGGAAGAACAGCCAGTGAACTAGCATCAGAGTCATCGGTGCTCAATGTTCATTGATGCCCATGGGGAGTGAAGGCTAGCCCGTGTGCGCCGATCACACAGAACAGCTACTGTAGTTCAAACTGCTCAAAAACGCAATGCTGGCAATGACAGAAAGGTGTGCATCACAGTTTGCTGCATAAGGGGCTGTGCAACTGCAGACCAGTCAGAGTGCCCATGATGACACTTGTCTGTCACCAAAGGTGCCTACAATGGGGACATGAGCATCAGAACTGAACGATGGAGCAATGGAAGAAGGTGGCCTGGTCTGATGAACCATGTTTTCTTTTGGATCCAGGTGCATATGTGTCATTTACATGGGGAAGAGATGGCAGCAGGGCGCACTATGGGAAGAAGGCCTGCCGGCAGAGGCAGTGTTATGCTCTGGGCAATGTTCTGCTGGGAAACCTTGGGCCCTGGCATTCATGTGGATGTTCCATTGACATGTACCCCCTACCTTTTGTTGCAGACCACGTACTTGCCTAATGGCAGTCGCCTCTTTCAGCAGGATAATGCACCCTGCCACACTGCACAAATTATTCAGGAATGGTTTGGGGAACATGAAAAACAATTCAAGGTGTTGCCTTGGCCCCAAATTCCCCAGATCTCAATCTGATTGAACGTTTATGCGATGTGCTTGAACACCAGATCTGATTCATGGGGGGCCTCACCTTGCAACTTGCAGGACCTAAAAGGATCTACTGCTAATCTTCTGGTGCCAGATACCATGGGACACATTCAGAGGTCTTGAGTCCACGCCTCAATACACCAGAGCTGGTTTGCCAGCATGAGGGGGACCTACACAATATTAGGCAGGTGGTTTTAATGTTGCGGCTGATCAGTGTAAACCACTGATCTATCCAGCAGTTCCTCTTAATTTATTTATTTATTTATTTATTGGACTTATATACCGCCCCATAGCGCTACAAGCACTCTCCGGGCGGTTTACAATTTTGTAATTATACAGGCTACACATTGCCCCCCCCCCCAGCAAGCTGGGTACTCATTTTACCAACCTCGGAAGGATGGAAGGCTGAGTCAACCTTGAGCCGGCTACCTGGGATTTGAACCCCAGGTCGTGAGCACAGTTTTAGCTGCAGTACAGCGTTTTAACCACTGCGCCACGAGGGGGTAATATCATGGGGGTAATACAGCAGCACACTAAAGAATTAGAAAAATATTCTTCTTATGTGCACAAATGTTAGGTGGTTACGTTATCAATGCTTTGAGGTGAATTAATCCCAAAACAGATTGTACATCCACGCTGGTATGAGTTCCAGCCAGAGCCCAGGGAAATCGCCTTTCCAGGTACACATGTCCCAGTCTAGCTGACATTTCAAAACATATCTGTACTTTAAAATGTGTGTACTTTAGTGGATAGGGTGACAGACGAGGACTTGGGAGGTCTGGGTTCGAAGCCCCACTGACCCATGGATATTGAGAGTTGTTATAAGTCAGTTTTGACTTGATGGCACATAACAGCACTTAAAGGGGCCAAAAGCAATCAAAAATTCAGACTTTTATGAATATATACAGTGGTGCCTCACTTAACGAGGATAATCAATTCCAGCGAAATCACTGTAGAACGAAATCCTCTTTAAGCGAAATAAAAAAGCCCATTGAAACGCATTGAAAACCCTTCAATGTGTTCCAATGGGCTTAAAACTCACCATCCAGCGAAGATCCTCCATAGGGGCGGCCATTTTCACTGCCTGTAAAGCAAGGACTCTGTCCTAGAAAACAGCGGGGGGCCATTTTGTCCACCAGGCGGCCATTTTGAAACCCGACGATCAGCTGTTTTTAGATCGTCGTAATGCGAAAATCGGTTCCCGAAGCAGGGAACCGATCGTCAGGAAGCAAGAAAAGCCCATTTAAAACATCGTTTTGCAATTGCTTTTGCGACCGCAAAAACCTAATCGTCAAGCGATTTCCTCGTTAAGCAAGGCAATCATTAAGCGAGGCACCACTGTATAGACGCACACACACAACAACAACAACCACTTCATTGTTCATGAACTCTCCACCTTTGGAAGTGTACCAAACAGGTGAAAAGGCAGACAGGCAGTGTACGCACTGGACATTCATGACCAGGAGATGTATGGTACATTCTAAAGTGCAAGGGCTCATCATACCATTTGCCGCAGACATAGCTCTATGGAAAACCCGTAACACTTGGAGGAAACACAGTTACCAAAGGAGATGGCAGATAACATTATTATACAAATCCAAAAGGTCCAGGACTTCAATCTTGTAACCTCCAGCTCCACCACCTTCCCCTGCAACACATGCATTTTGCCCACAAAGCATCTTCTATCACTACAAGAAGCTCAGGAAAAACAAGCATGGCCAAACAAACTGGCACATTTTGGATACAGAACCAGTTGTCTTTGCCACAAAGTACCAGCACAGAGGTGCCCATTGTGTTGGACAAAATGTCATCATGATGTTCCTCCTATGCAGCGGATGAATAAAACCTTTGGAAGTTTCCCAAAAATAGAGGGCAAAACATCTCCATTGTCCCAAGATATACTTGCTTGCTTGTGCCCTGTTACATCAACACCACCCCTTAATATTGTGCTGATTTGATTTGGATCCAGAATCTTTTTGTTTACCAGAGTTAGATAACGGTAGGCCACTGATTCAGAGGTTTCTGCCAGGTCATGTCAACAGATGCTTTAGTATCTGTAATTATCCTTCTTTATGGGGAGAAAGAAAACACACACACACACACACAACAGCATTCTAGCACAATCACAGCTAGTTGGTTAGCTCAGTGAACCAGGCACCTGTCTGCACAGCCAGAGGTTGAGAGGTTGATTCTCCACTGTGCTGCCCAGGAAAAGAGCCAGCCTGTGCAGCCCTGGGCAAGCTGCACAATCTCAGAGTGCCCCCAAAGAAGGCAATACCACTTTTGTGTACAGTGGTGCCTCACAAGATGATTGCTTCGCGGGATGAAAAACCCGCAAGACGATTGGTTTTTGCAATCGCTATGGTGCTTCGCAAGACGGTTTCTTCTATGGCCATGCTTCGCAAGATGGTGCTTTTTCCCCCCAAGACCAATGGCTCGCAAGATGAATAAATTTCATTCATCTTGCGAGGTTCCCATAGGGAACCTCACAAGATGATTGTTTTCACAAGACAGCGATTCTCGTGGAATGAATTACATTCGTCTTGCAGAGCACCACTGTACTCTATACCTAGAAAAGGATCACCGTATGTTGGACTTGAGAGCACCTTATTAATAGGATCATTTTTAAAAAGAGGCCAGTGGTGACACAAAAAGAAATCATTATCCATAAAATTTTACACAGAAAAATTCCTGTCAAACATCATATTACCATGGAGTAGATTCCGATAACCTAGAAAACCCGTCAGTTTCTCAGTGTTGTAATTATCTGGTTAGTACCTTTTCCTTTGTGTATTACATCAGTTAATTTTATCCGTCACTGTCTGCCAGCCAATTCAATAACCATTCTCCTTACTGCAGGATATGAATATTTCCATTAACAAGCCCGTACAATTTCTTGCCGGAATAAATCAATTCATAATTAATGGCCGTACGACATCTGGGAGATCTTTTCTTGCCAACTGAATACGATCGGCCGTGGGATTACTCCTGAAGCCATTCCTGTTATTTTCTACACTGTACAGCAAACGACATCTGAATACTTGACATTTGGAAAATCCTAGAATGGGTCGCTATAGGCTGAAATTGATTTCATGGCCTATAATAATACTTTTTATTTATTGCTTGCCTAAAATAATCAACCAGAGCTATAAGGACTCTGCATAAGTCCCTCTGAACTCCGATGCCGTGAAACCTTCCTATTCAGAGAGCCCTGCTGGGATCTTCCCTACAGAAGAAGTTGCTCAGTGGCACAGTATGTGCCTTGCATGCAGAACTCCCCTATTTTAATTCCTGGTGCATCCATTTAAAAGTGCGGGGGGGGGAGGAGATTGGGTAGGAGGTGATGTGAAACAAAGATGTTTGCCTGCCTCAGCAACTGGAGAGTCACTGTATCCTAGCATTTAGTATACTAGGCTAGTTCAGAGCTTGAAAAAGTCACCTTTTGGAACCTAAACCCACTTGGTAACTAACTAGAGTAGATCCACTGGATCAATGGTTTCTGACGTTCCTTGGCATTTTAAAGACCTCTTTTTTCTAGTGGACACAAGTTAAAAGGAAAGTTGATGACAAATCAAGTCCGTTATTTTTGTTGCCGCAGACTATTTCCCTCTAGAAAATGTCTGTACCAGGTAAGGCAATACTTCTGTAAGTTCCACTAACTCTCCGGGTCGACCCCAGTTGGGATTAGCAACTGGATTTAGGCCTTGAACTACGAGTCCTAGAATCCTCTAATTAGCAGAAATGGACAACACTGTGAGATGCAGTCCAAAAAGTAACTCTTGCAAGCTCGGAGGTTAATAGGGAAATAGTCCGGTTGGGTTCAAGCAGCTTCCCTTGCATTGCTGTTCCTGAACAGAAAAGACTTTTCTAGAGCTGGAAGATTCCTACTCGAAAACAGCTTGTTACCACCTTCTCATGCTCAGTCACTTCTCCACCATCATTTCTTTAAATACCAGTCCATGCCCTGGCGGTCCTCTCCTGACGTCCTTCTAGTCTTCCTCTCTGCTTTGCCCGCTCAACAGCCATCCAAAGTGATTCACCTCTCTTGCAATTCTGCACATGCTCCTTAAATCTTTAACTGGCTTCCTCTCCACTCAAGAGTTCCATCAAAGCTTCTAGTCCTGAGCTTCAAAATCCTTGTATTGCCCCGCTCCGTATACGTACCATACTTATTGTAACTAAGCCAAAGTGTATGTAATTAACTATAACATATTTCCAGCTTTCCCATGCCTCCTTCCCCTTTCTCCTGATGTTTGTTTCTTTCTATTTTAAATCTGGATGAGGGCCTTGTGATCCTTATAGTTTGTAAAGTCCCTAAAATGTGAAGAAATCTGAAATTTACTTCTCGGGAGAAATTTAGAACTTGACACAGCAATAAAGCCTGCTGAGAATTATCTAGACCTTACAAGATTCTCATCTCCATCATGAGAAGGAGATGTCAAGCATTTGTGTGCATGTGTTCTGCATATTTTTATACCAGGGTAACAGCCGTGCCTTTCCCCAAGGCCAGCACAAAACACAGTGTGATTTATCAAAAAGATAGAAACAACCCATCCTACATTTGACAGTTAATGCAAGAAGACAACCCAATAAGGCTTGTGAATCAGTTTTTTGAGCGTGCCAAGTCTCCCTATGACTGACCATAACAATTCTCACGGCCTTACAGCAAAGAACTGAGTGGCGTCTTTCGAAAATTTGCCATCTCATTCATCTAACTCAACCTTCCTCAAGCTGATGTTGCTAGACGTGTGTCATTACCAGAGAGTGCTGTAGTTTACTGTATCTGGAAAGCGCCAGGTTGAACAAGGCTGATCTAAACACACATCAGCCTTGCTCAACAGAACAGAACAGTCGGCAGAACACAGCAGATGCACCATTTTCAAGGGCAGAAACAAACCCTTCCAAACGCATTACCTTTTTTCTCTTGTTTGGCCCAGAATTCTCGTACCCGTTTTAGGATATTCTTCGTCTCCCTCAAGTGTTTTTGCCACTGGCGTAGTTCTTGAACCTCAGGCTCACAGCGGACCTAGAAGAATTAAAAGGCTTCTGTAAGTAACGAGCGATCACTCCTCAGAATGGATTGCGATGAATTTTTAAAAATAGTTTTGTGGACTCCCAAAATATCTCAGCTAGCCAGGTAGCTGATATCCCAAGGCAGACAGCCCTAGTCAGGGCCACCAGCCCTGACCTTCCCATCCTGGCTCCATCCTTCAAAAGTCTATGCATGAAGGAATATCTAAACAATCTTAAAATATTCTCAGGATCATAAGCATATTAGAATCATTTCAGACAAGGCACTTGTAAAAAGCTCCTTCCTGAGAACCCACCTCAACCAGTCCCACCATCGGGGAAAGTGTGGCAGCCACTGGTGCTGGCGGATGCTGGGGAGGAGGCAAAAGCCAGAGGTTGGACGTTCCAATCTCCACTGGGCCTCCTGTGTAGTCCAAGCTTTGGGCAAGCTGCACAGTCCCAGGGATGCCCCCAGAAGAAGGGAAGGGGAAACCACTTCTGAGTATTATCTACCTGAAAAACCATGAAAAGGGTCGCCAAAAGTCACAATTGGCTTGATGGCACATGATGATTATTAGCTCAACCAAGTAATTTTTCCAAGCTCTGCCCAAAACAGCCTCGGGGTCATGGATGAGGCGGCTGTCGTCAACCTGGGAGTCATATACAGCTGCCTTCAGTCAGCTTAAAGGAATTGGTGAGGGAGGTGAGCGATCTTGTCCTTCACCACAGGCAGAAACCTTTCGGAACCTCGCCGTTCTTGGTCAGAGACAGACCTGCCATTAGGCAGAGAGAGAGAGAGAGCTGCCTTGTGGCAGATGCTTAGGCCGGCAGAGGCACCTTCTAGCTTTCCTTGTTAAATTCGTACAGTTCCTCTACGTTGAAAAAAAGTTGTGTGTGCCAAATTCTGTACTTTCCTTAGCAGACCTGTTTGCTTTTGTGAGATGGAGGGCATGAGTCCATTCTCAATGCTGAGGTAAGATTCTGTTGCCATTGCCAAGGAATGTT
Source organism: Pogona vitticeps (assembly GCF_051106095.1). Classification (NCBI taxonomy): domain Eukaryota; kingdom Metazoa; phylum Chordata; class Lepidosauria; order Squamata; family Agamidae; genus Pogona; species Pogona vitticeps. The sequence continues at coordinate 13,122,377 of NC_135795.1, forward strand.
GAAGGGGGAGCCATCCTTTTTGGTGGTGGGGAAGAAACTGAGGACTTGAGAAAATATTCCATATAATGAATGGACCTATCAATGACCCTATGGACACCTGGGAACTTGACCAAACAAACAGAAAAGTTGGGGATTGAGAGGATAATTCTCACCTTGCCTCCCTTTTTTAAACACTTCAAAGGAGAAATTGTAAAAAGGAACTGACACTCCTACGTTATCCTTGACCAGAGAATATCTCAACGTGGACTGAAATACTGCTTTCATAGTTATCTGGCATTTCAAAGCACCCTTCTCATGTGTAGAACCCCAAAGTGAGTTCACGTCTTTTCTTAAGGGTATGTAAATTTCTGCTGTGGGAAGAAGAGACATGAGGAAGCTACAAATGTCCTGATAATAGATCAACATGGATCACCAGGGATGAAAGGTAATTAAATGTTAGTGACAGTAAGACATCCAAATGAGCACTTTAAGGGGTATAAAAGGACCTTTGGCAGAACTAGTCTTTGATGCTCGGCATCCTCCTCCCCTATCAATTCTAAAGGAAATCAACCCTGAGTGCTCACTGGAAGGACAGATCCTGAAGCCGAGGCTCCAATACTTTGGCCATCTCATGAGAAGAGAAGACTCCCTGGAAAAGACCCTGATGTTGGGAAAGTGTGAAGGCAAGAGGAGAAGGGGACGACAGAGGACGAGATGGATGGACAGTGTCATCGAAGCTACCAACACGAATTCGACCGAACTCTGGGAGGCAGTGGAAGACAGGAGGGCCTGGCATGCTCTGGTCCATGGGGTCACGACGAATCAGACATGACTGAATGACTAAACGACAACGGCGATCCCCCTCCCCACAGCTTGGTTCCTGGCAACTCTGATTGGTATAGGATAGGTGCCCGTACTTGAAAAGTCCAACTTGGCCATGGACAATTTAAATAACTTTTGTCCTGTTGCCAACATACTGTTCATGGGAAAGTTGATCGAGAAGGTGGTTAGAAGAGGACCCTGATCATCTGAGGGGCCTTCAGCCTTCCCTAGATAAGATTACACTCCCCCTCAAGGGTGAGTTTATGATTGGGATGGCCCATTCCACCGTTACCTCCTTGACTGATTTTTTTTTAATTGGGTAGGTGGGTATCTCATTGAGGCGACAACCTTGCAGCGTCCAAATGCCTTGTCCACATCATCAGGTGACACAGGTTGAAATTGATCCAGGACAACTGGACCAGAGAGTGCACTGGACATCTCGCTACGTCTTGCTGCCACGCTAACAGAGTCCAGGTCCCTACGGAAGGCCTCAATCGTGAACTGAAAAAAGGCTGCAAGCCAATTGCAGGCAATTACATCCAGTGAAGCCCTGGATGACGCCCAGCACCTGTGAGGTCACAATCTGCCACCTGATGATTAACCACCTCACTAATCAGCTTCGTATTATAGGCTTTTTTAACATTTGAATTGTTGCAGTATCTGTTGGACTTTTTTAAAAAATTGAAGCCAAGTTTACATCTGAGGGAGCTTTCCTCCAGTTGCTCTCTAGCCCACTCCTCACTTGTTTGATTTGGCGACCTGGGCTTCGACATGAGTGCCAGTCAAGCCAGCCGGAAACCCATCCAAGCCATCTCGGAATATTGCCAGATCCAACAGCCTCTGCGGGCAGACAATCTGACAAGGCATGTTCCTCCTTTTGAAATGCTCCCAGTCTGTATTGTGCTTTTTTCTCCATTAGAGCAACTGTGACAAGTGGTCCTGCTTTGTGATGAAACAAATGTGACGATCGCAAGGGAAGAGAACTTTCCAGCTTACTAGCCAGGCCAGAAGCGACATATCCCATCTTGTTAATCTTAATGTGTCATCAAGTTGCTCCTCACTTACGACAAGCCAAACAGGGTTTTTCAAGACAGAAGAGATGGTTTAGCATTGCTATCCCAACAGGGAGTTTTCATAACTGAGTCAAAGTTTGAACCCAGGTCTCTTGAGGCACTCTATCCACTAGCCCACACTGGATCCCGGCTCGCCTCTACAGAGCTTTAAAAGGGGTCATTCTTCTGCTGATGATCTCTTCTGTTCATGATCTCCAGAGGAAAGAACTTTGCTGGTTACCATCCAGGTCCCAGGTGATTTAGCCCTGTTCTTGTCAACACCCAGAACTGAATATTGGCCTTGCTCTTTTTCAAAACTATGCGCAGCTCTGTACAACAGTCATTCTTCTCCACATCTGCTGTTGTGAACTGTCAAGGTCAAAGGACGCAGCCCATTTTTTAAGCTGGCAATTAAACAATTTTTTGTTTGTTTTTCTCATGCAATTGTTAACGTGATTTTGCTATTGATGCTTGAACTGTTCTGATGTTTCTCCAACAGGAATGTATGCAGGTAGGCATTTAAGTCAGAGCTAGAAAAAGGTTTTTCTTTTTCTCTTCTGGACTATCTCCAAGGGATCCTGGGAGCCATTGTCCAAAAAAAAAAAATTAATCATGAGTCCCAAGTTCTAGTGTCAGTAAGAAGAGATGCTTGGCAATTTCAAGCTGCCTTCCTGCAAATGACTTCTGATGAAGAAATACTACCATGTTTCCCTGAAAATAAGACAGGGTCTTATATTCATTTTTGCTCCAAAAATGCATCAGGGCTTATTTTCAGGGGATTTTTTTTTTCAAGTACAACAATCTACATTTATTCAAATATAGTCATGTCATCTTCTGGTTGCTTCGCAGTGGTGGAGGGCAGGGCTTCACTTAATTGGGGCTTGTTTTTTGGGTAGGGCTTCTATAACGACCATCCTGAAAAATCCTACTAGGGCTTATTTTCAGGTTAGGTCTTATTTTCGGGGAAACAGGGTAGCGGAGTCAGAATTAAATCCAGGAAGCATTCATAATGGAGAATAGAAGCAAGGGACAGAAGCCAAGCAAATGGCCTTTCAAACGGAGAGCCCTTCTGAGACAAGACACATTCATTAACGCTCAGAGCCCCTGAATTGCATTACCAGGGACTCTGTTTGACATCCATCATCCATATTAAAACACCCGGGCCTCAACCACCATTAAACGAAAAAGAAAAGGTGATTAGCAATTCAGGATGCCACCTGTCATGCTGGTTGATGATCAATTCATTCTGTTCTCCACTCCACATGGCAAACAAACCAGGCCATCATCCCAGGTCATGGCCTGACAGGCACAAGATAAAGCCACCTTACTGAAGTTAATGGTAACTGGTAAGGATGGGCTTTTCAGAATACAAAGACTCCCAGTCCCATAATTTGGCAGAAACCCCCAGGCCAAATTATGGACTCTATCTGGGAAGCCACAAAGCGGCAGAAGGTAGAGGAGTCCCTTCATTTCCATGCCGTCCCCCCCCACATCTTCAAACGGTTAGACAGGTGCCCTGCTGTACCCTGCGGATCTTGAGGATTACCTGTGACTCACAAAGCTGCAAGGGAGGACAGAAGCTGTCTTTTGACACCCTCTACGGAGGCAGTCTTCCTTGGTAGTTGTTTCCTCCATGCACCTTTGTGAGCTGCAGGGAATCCTTGTGATTCTCACAACGCACTGAGGCACTTTTCTAACGGGTTCAAAGAAGCAGTGTGGGAATGGCATGGTGGTAAAGAAGCTGCTCTACCTTCTGCTGGTTTGAGGGCTGGGGGTTTCCCACCCAATTTTGGGACAAGAACTCTTCCAGTTCTGAAAATCCCATCCCTAATAGCTGGTCAGTCCTTGAATGGGAGATGGCATTAGAACCCAGTGTATGTTACCTTTGGTTCAGTCTCACAGCTCGGCCATGCTGGCCAGGGTATTCTGGAAGATGCAGTTCAAAAAAGTAACTCTCCTAAGCTCTTGTGTAGCCTTGGTAAATAGTACAGGAAGACAGTCTCAGAGCCCATGAGCTGCCTTATGTTCCTGCCTCAGATTCTTTTGGATTCCTGGGTAATGACAAGGTCATCGTCGTCTTAGTCATTTAGTGGTGTCCGACTCTTCGTGACCCCATGGACCAGAGCACGCCAAGCCCTCCTATCTTCCACTGCCTCCCAGAGTTGTGTCAAATTCATGTTTGTTGCTTCAATTACACTGTCCAGCCATCTCATCCTCGGTCGTCCCCTTCTCCTCTTGCCGTCACACTTTCCTAACATCAAGGTCTTCTCCAAGGAGTCTTCTCTTCTCATGAGATGGCCAAAGTACTGGAGCCTCAGCTTCAGGATCTCTCCTTCCAGTGAGCACTCAGGGTTGATTTCCTTTAGAATTGATAGGTTTGTTCTCCTTGCATTACAGGGGGCTCTCAAGAGCATCCACCAGCACCACAATTCAAAGGCATCAATTCTTCGGTGGTCTGCTTTCTTTATGGTCCAGCTCTCACTTCCATACATCACGACAGGAAAAACCATAGCTTTGACTATGCGGACTTTTGTTGGCAAGGTGATGTCTCTGCTTTTTACGATGCTGTCAAGGTTTGTCATCGCTTTCCTCCCAAGAAGCAGGCGTCTTTTAATTTCGGGGCTGCTATCACCATCTGCAGTGATCATGAAGCCCAAGAAAGTAAAGTCTGCCACTGCCTCCATATCTTCCCCTTCAATTTCCCAGGAGGTGATGGGGCCAGTGGCCATGATCTTAGTTTTTTTGATGTTGAGCTTCAGGCTGTTTTTTGCACTCTCCTCTTTCACCCTCATTACAAGGTTCTTTAATTCCTCCTCACTTTCTGCCATCAGAGTGGTATCATCTGCATATCGGAGGTTGTTGATATTTCTTCCGGCAATCTTAATTCCGGCTTGGGATTCCTCCAGTCCAGCCTTCCGCATGATGTATTCTGCATATACGTTGAATAAGCCGGGGAACAATATACAGCCTTGGCGTACTCCTTTCCCAGTTTTGAACCAATCAGTTGTTCCATATCCAGTTCTAACTGTTGCTTCCTGTCCCACATATAGGTTTCTCAGGAGATGACAAGGTAGATGGAAGAAAAACACGTCTTGAATTCCAGGCTAGTGACTTATACCATTTGGATATCTGTTCGCTTTCAAGGAACTACATGTGACTATTTTAGTTACTTTGGAGAAACAGGAGAGTACAGAGACACATTTTTACAAAATGACAACTCTATAGGCAACTACTCTTTTTACCTACAGACAATTAAAATAGCTTTTTAAAAAAAGGAACCTGAGTTCTGATCAGAATCAAGGAAGAAACCAGGAACAAGCCAGAAGACTTACAAACAGACACAAGGAGCCTGGGGTTTTTTCTCTCTCTCATTTTTAAACTACAAAATCCATGACTCTGCATTCTGGAAGTTCTACCTGACAGATACCTTGCAGACCTCTAAATGTGGCTCACCTGGGAGAAAGGTCTAAACCGGAAGGCTTTGAAGCCTAGCTCCACCGAGCTCCACCTAGATCCTAGCCAACATCAGATCAGGAAAAAGAATCGTGTACGAAACTGAGCCCTGCAAGGCCTTCAAGTCTTTCAGTTGAAGCCTTTCCCCCCAAGTAAGCCATTTCAGTTTCTGTCACTCAGGGAGAACTCCCACAAACAGGAAGACCAGAGATGAGATGGTTTGGCTCCCTGAAAGAAGCCACAGTCTTGAGTCTGCAAGAGCTGAGGGTGGCTGCTGAGGACAGGATGTTTTTGGAGAGCCTGTCCTCATTCGTAGGGTTGCCGTAAGTTGGAGGTGACTTGATAGCATGTAGCAACAACAACAACAACAGCCGCAACTATAAGATCACATGAACGCTTAGGAAAAATTGGTTCCTCAAACAAGACGCAGCTGAAACCGGACGCCTTTTGCCTGCCCAGAAGGATCCAACAGCCAGCTTCTGTAGGCAGAGTCAGTAGAGACCTTGAAAATGTTTAATTGAGAAGCTGCCAGAATACGTTGGCAATGAGACAGACATTGCATCGGTCAAGACTTCTGTTTACGAACAAGTCCATCAGCTTGTCATGCTGGATTTTACCTTAGTCAATAAAGCAAGCACACCATAGTATCCATGTTGGGCCATCTCTCCCCACATACATGTGCAGGATAACACTTCTCTCATTCCAGATCCTCCACTGAATCCAGATTCCAGGTCTTCTGCCTCTTATTGTCCCTTCTTGTAAATTCTGCCATGTATTATCTTTAAAGACATTTTAAGCAACTAAAATTGTCTTGAATCCTTATGAGGAAACATTACTATCACAAGAAATGTGGTTGTTCTTTCTTGGCTATTGCACTTCACCCAATGTGGTATAGTGAACTGAGTGGCAGATTAGGATGCTGGAGATCAGGGTTCAAACCCCCACTTGGCCATGGAAAATCAATAGGGGTGTGGAACTAGTAAAACCACTCCTTAAATATCTCAATTACCTTGAAAGCCCTATAAGAGTTGCTATAAATCAGTTCTGACTTAATGGCACATAACTAATTAACTACCATACTGCACTTTGGATTTTCAGGTTCTATATTTTCCAGTCCAGTTGACATCTTATACTCTGCTGGCTTTCAGGGTACCCACTCAATATGACAAATTTATCCTTAATGTCAAATATCAAATAACTGTTACTATCCATCAGTAATTGCTATTACTGGTTTTTAAAAATACCTGCTACCTCATTGACTCTTATACACAGTAAAGCATTAATGGACCTCTCTTGGTTTTAGAGCCTGTACATTTTTGGACTGCCCTTTTTACTTTGGGTCCCATAGCTCTGCTTCAGATATTCTTGTATGTTCTCGGTCATTTTTATTTTTCCATTTCTGTCCCTTTTCAGGTAGCTCTAATATTTTCTTGGATAGTTTTTCTCTTTTCCACCCACATTTCTAAAATTGTTGTTGATCCCATCTATTTATTTATTCATTTGATTTATATACTGCTCCTTTAGTGCAAACACTACTCTACTCATGTCTCTGTCAGTTTAGAGAACATTGTTAGTGTTACATGGTGAAAAGTGGTGAGTGACCCTATGAATGAGCGATCTCCAGAATGTTCTGTCCTCAGCTGCCCAGCTCAACTCCTGTACGCTCAAGTCTGTTGCTTCCTTTAGGGAGTCAGCCCATCTTGTATTTGGTCTTCCTCTCTTCCTGCTGCCTCCAACCTTTCCCAGCATTATTGTCTTTCCCAGAGAATTCTGCCTTCTCGTGATGTGCTCAAAGCAGGACAGTCTCAGTTTCAATATTTTTGCCTCCAGAGATAGTTCAGGCTTGAATCGATCCACTTATTTGTCTTTCTAGAAGTCCAGGGTATCTTAAAAGCTCTCCTCCAGCACCACATTTCAAAAGAATCATTTTTCCCTCTCAGCTTTCTTAACTGTATAGCATTCACACCCATACATGGTGATGGGAAATACAAGAGTGTGGATGATGTCCAGTGACAAATCTTTACACCTGATGATCTTTTCTAATTCCTTTATTGCTGCCTTCCTAGTCTCAATTCTCTTCAGATTTCTTGGCTGTTGTCTCCATTTGGATTGATGATTAGATCAAAGTATACAAAATCTCTGTTTCAGTTCCTTCACTGTCAATGCTAAAGTGGTGCAGTTTTTCTTGGCTCATGATTTTTGTCTTTTTAATGTCCAGCTGCACTCCTGCTTCATCACTTTCTTTTTTTCACTTTCTTTAACAGTCCTTTCAAGTTATTGCTGCTTTCTGCTGGTGATCATGGTGTAGTAGTGACAAGGTGGGAGTATTTCTCTCCCTCCTTCATCCCCAGATCACCCAATCTCTACAATCCAATGGAAAGTATTCCTTGCTACACTCAATCATATAAGAAAATACAGAGATTTTAAAATGATTACCTTTTTTGTACTATAAGATCCAGAATCCTCTATCTTGTTCTAGGAAAGCAGTAGTAATATCTCCTAAAGGTAAAGGTAAAGGTAAAGGTTCCCTTGACATTAAGTCCAGTCATGTCCGACTCTAGGGGGTGGTGCTCATCCCCGTTTCCAAGCCATAGAGCTAGCGTTTATCCGTAGACAGTTTCCGTGGTCATGTGGCCAGCACGACTAGACACAGAACGCCATTACCTTCCCATCATGGTGGTACCTATTTATCTACTCGCATTTTTACATGCTTTCGAACTGCTAGGTTGGCAGGATCTGGGAGAAGCGATGGGAGTTCACCCTGTGGCGTGGATTCAATCTTATGACTGCTGGTCTTCTGATCCTGCAGCATAGAGGCTTCTGCAATTTTACCCACAGCACCACCACGTCCCACAATATCTCCTAGCCAAGGGCTAAACACAACAGTTAGTCCCAACAAAATAAATCAGTGGGCCTTACACAAGTATTGCCTTAACAAGCCCCATTCATTCAGTGGTACAGGAATTTTTAAGATCCTAATTCTGTTCACAGAAACCAGGAGTAAAACAATAATGAACCTTGTGGCTCTGTGATGGGACCTTGATTCAAGTTTACTTATCAACAACACAACAAGCTGATTGGACGGATGAACACCCGAGGAGAGGCAATCAAGATTCACCAGGAGGGGCTATAAAAACAAAAGAAGAGCTGACCAGAGGAGCAGCCAGAGATGGGCAGTTAGAGGAGAGGGGTTAGAAAAGAGCAGGGGAGAGAAAGTGGCGGAGGGAGGAAGCAGAGGTGTTGCTCCGTTTTAGAGAGAAGGTCAAAGAACTGGGAGAAGTTTGTGAAATTGTAACTATAGACAGGAGGCAAAGGTTTCCAGGAAGATGTAGAATGCAATAACTTTGTAACAAGGAAAGGCAACAGTCTAGCGTGGGAAAGCTTATTTCTTTTATTATCTTCTATAACGTTAAATTTAAAAATGTGCCTTGTAACCATTAAGCTTTTTAAATAAAGAACTCATTTTTTCTTGTTTCCATTTAAAACTGCTTCAGCACAATTAATCTGGGGATTAAGAAGAGAGGCCCAGGGAAAAAAGAAGAGGCAAGTCAAAAACGTGATTAACTGGGTATGTATGGCCAGATCTATACTTCAAGTTAGAAGGGACAGACAGAACTCAGCATATGGTAATTGCATTTTGCTAATCACAAATCACCATCCAGGAGCTCATGACTATTCTTTTAGCCCCACTGCACTCAAAACTGCACACACTCTTTCTTTCACACTTACAGAGTAGACACCATCCTTTAAAGGTTTGTTTCAAGTATCTTAGCAACCTTTTCAGTGTTAAGCCAACATACAAATGCCTTTGCAGGAGGGTGCCTGCAGTTCACAATGTCAATGCTAATTAATGTTTTTGTGGAACTCCAAAAGGTGAAAATGACAACAGACACATAGAAGAAAAAGGACAAAGTGTAGCATCAAAGAGATGAGAAGAATTTTTTTAAAAAATCACAGAGCACAGTTTTATACTTGTCGAAATCAGCCATTCTGAGCCTTAAGATGAATTACTGCAGCACTCATTCTTATGGCCATGCTAGAACTTCAAAAAGAGTTGAAGAAGGTGTCATTCAGATGTGCCTGTTAAAGTTTTTCCACCACAATTAGTTTACTACCTTGCCAACAAAGAGAAAATAATAAAATGACCAAAACCTGACTAAATTCTATGCATGTCAAATAGGTTTTTAACAAATTAAATGGATAACAGTCTTCTGCTGTGCATAGAGAAGCAGTAACTCTTCTAGCGCAGTCAAAAAAGCTCAGTCCAGCTAGCATGACCTAGTTAAGATAAACAAGGACCCTAAGCACGTATAGTAACTTTCACAACTCCGAGGACATTAGGAGGAACTTCTTAGTGGTAAAGGCACTTCAGCAATGGAATCATCTCCCTAGACCAGTGATGGGTTTTCCCTCGCTGAAGATCTTCCACCAAAAATGGGACAGCCATCTCTTGAAGATGCCCTAGCTTTTCAGGACTACAGTCCCAGGATCACCCAGCCAGCAAGGCCATTTCCCAACCTCTGACCAAAATACAGTGCTAACCAGAGACACGGCGGCACCTCCTATCCATGTACAGAAGTCACCCAGGTTAGTAACTGAATTACACTTCTGCCTTGAATTGCATGGGTCCAAGCAACACGGTTTTGATTATACACAGATTATTGTCAGTCAGTCAGTCAGTTAACCGACCGACCGACCGACTGACCGACCAACCGACCAACCAACCAACCAACCAACCAACCAACCAACCAACCAACCAACCAACCCTGTGCTGCTATTCATCTCCAGGAAGCGGCTTGAGAAAGGTGGCCCTTGGACTTAACAAGGCCCCTGTTGTTGGCGGCTCAGTGGCTCCCAGTCCAATGGGCAGTGGCTTGCCTAGTTCCCTCTCCTGGTGCAGCGGCTCAACATGGTGACCAGAGAGGATGCTGGGACATACCAGGAGACTGACATGGGTCGGGGGGGACATGTGTGTGTGCGTATGTGAATCAACTGTTAATGCTTTGTAGTTATGTTTGGGGGCATAAGAATTATACACAGATTTTGAACTATATTGGGGGTCCAACACCCCTAACCCCAGTACTGTTGAAGGGAGATGATGTGTATATTTCACCCCAGGTAGATGACAGCATCCTTCACCATGACACCTGAAGGCAGTGGGCCAGTCTAGCAGGCACAAAGCAGGCCACAGGGCATGGACCATCTCCAGCACCTGGCCATTGTCCTTCACCTCACAGCAGCTGCCAGCCTCACCTGGGACCTCCCCAGATTTTATTTACTGGTAGGACTGGCCACACTGAGAGGTCACAAGGCCACTACGAGTCAGGGAAGGAACCGCTTGTTTGAGCTGCTACAGCTACCTCTATTTAGAGTTTCGATACTCACTGCTTTTTTTCCACTTCCGTCTTCCTTCCTTCTCCATCTCTTCCCTCTCTTCTCCTACCGAACAGCTCAGCATCCCATTCTTTTCCCAACCCTTGTTTATTTTCTCGTTAGAGCCTCACCACTTTCCCTCTCTTCCAGACTGGTTCACATGCTCAAACATGAGACCTGGGCATTTTTCCCCACAGCCACCTCTTCACCAAAAAGGGCCATGGGCCAAATGGAGGTTGCAGGGGAGGAGAGAGAGCGAGTGCGCCTTTACCCCAATTAAGCCCCTTCCACCTCTCAGCTTTTGTGCCGTGGGAGAAATCAGGAGAAGACCAACCTCATCACCTCCTTCCCCCCCACAACCAGATCTGAAATCATGAGACAGACTTCTCAGCATCTTCATGGATATTTATAGCACCTGCTACTTAAAATTTATGTAAGGGGCTTTCCCGAGGGCCTCCACAGTCACACAGATTCAACATCAAACAAAATAACTACAGATGACTCTTACCCGATAACCTCTCCAAAATGACTGAATTATGTTGCCTGCTTCTTCCTCTGAGAGCAGCAGAGAGAGAGCAATGGGGGGCCTAGGACTGAAGCAGATAGTCTTGTTAATCAGACATCATTTCAGATAACATTTAAAAAGGTACATAAATGGATAAATGTGCACAGTTTCTCTGAATTTGTATGTACGAGTTGTATGCTGAGACAGACCTTCCCTAGTGTGGCACTCTCTGTGTGTTACAATACAATTCCTTGGCCATGCCACTAGGGAAAGATGGGAGCCTACCATGTTTGGAGGGGACCAGATTTGGGGAAGCTGTAGTAGAGTGGTTAACATGTGGAAACAAACACTTAAAACTCTCCCCTGCTCTCTCGCACATAGGCACAAACCTAGGTCCACTGGCAAAGCCATGTTATTTACAGAGTAATGGGTCCTTTGTAAGAAGTGCTCTGGTCATTGAAACACTCTCCAAGGAGGCAGTTTGGGACACGTACATTTTTATCACCAAGAAAACACAAGAATTTTAATAAATTGCAGCTATCAAGTGGAAACTGAAAAGTTCAGGATCGAAAGAGGGTATCTATTTTGGGGGGGAAGGAACCTTGTCTTAAAGAGTTGTTGCTAGTTGTAGCCCAGTGGTTCCCCACTTTGGTTTTCCAGATGTTCTTGGACTAAAATTCCCAGAAGTCTTCACACTAGCTGTGCTGGGCAGGATCTCTGGAAGCTGTAGTCCAAGAACATCCGGGAACTCATTTCCTACCCTTGGGTCTCTAGACGTTGTTGTACTTCAGCTCTCATCCATCCAAGTCAACATGATCAATGGTTAGGGCTTCGGGGAACTGTAGCCCAATAACATCTTGACACTCCAATCACTAGACTCATTGGTGTTGAAAGTACTGAGCAAGAGGAACCAATGCTTGGTTTAAGGCAACCTTTTCTCTGTTCCTAAAGACTCTTGGCAATATTAATAATTAACTCATGTAGCAATGCTAAGATGTAAAGGAGGAGTACCGTATTTTTCCGTGTATAAGACGCCCCCAACTTTTCTAACCCAAAAGTAAGAAATCTAAGTGGGACTTAGCAAGTGTACGGGGAAAGGGATCAAAGCCCTCCAGGATCTCTTTGATCCCTGCTTTCCCTTCCACTTGTTTTTGTTCTCTCCTCAGCTTACTTCCGTGTATAAGACGACCCTCAATTTTTATTCTAAAGATTTTAGACAAAAGTATAGTCTTATACATGGAAAAATATGGTACCATTATCAGGTCTTTTTGACTGGCACAGCACCACAAGGCTGAAGCTTCACTTCCCAGTCTAAAGCACATAGCTCTTCAAAGCTGCTATTTGTCTCACTGGGAAAAGAGTCAGCCCGCATCCAGCAAGAGAACTATGACGGAAGCCCACTTGTTCTCTGGTACCTATTTTCCCAAAGTGTAGAAAGGCAAGGTGAGCTGATCACCTCCCGTCCTCTGAAGCAATGGAAGATGCTCTCCTAATGTTGAACTTCCTGCAGGCAGTCCGACTGTCTTTTACGTTGGGCAAATCCTGCCTTCTGGCTCAGGTAGCAAAAAGATTTGGGGCTAGTCCTGCTTTTTAATGCGGATGATCTACTGGCCCTACTTTATGTGGGAGTTCATTTTATTGCTCTTCGGGCATTTGAGTGGGAAGTTTCAAAAACGATTTAAATCTTTTTATCGGACAGCTGATGTTGACGATGATGGTTTTTCTCCCAATGAGACTGCTAGCTGCTCTAATTCCATGGCAGAAAGTAGTAGGACAAAATATACAATGCCAATAATTAACCAAAAGGTTTATATTCACAAGAAATCAAAAATACACATTTACTATGTTAAACATTCTGAATACAGTGGACCCTCTACTTACGGAATTAATCCATATTGGAACGGTGGCTGCAGGTCGAAAAGTCTGTAGGTCGAGTCTCCATTGACCTACAATGCACTGAAAACCAATTAATCCCATAACCAGCCATTTTTGTTCCGTTTTGGGTTTTTTCTGGTCTGTAGGTCGATTCTCCGGCTGCAAGTTGAACCTAAATTTTGCGGCCAGAGAAGTTTGTAACTCGAAAAGTCTGTAAGTCGAGCCGTCTGTAAGTCGAGGGTCCACTGTAACTATTTTGCTTTCCAGATCTAACCACAAGAGTTGGCATTGTTGCTGTTGTTCTGCTGAAATGCCACAATTCTGCCACAATAATAGACCTTCATGTGGACCTTGAAATAAGGAAACTGTTTTAACTGTGATCCATTCGCTAGGCAGACCATGGTCAAAGTTCACCTCAGACATTTTGATGCCTCATTCAGAGCAACACATGGCACTACTCCCATCCTCAGATTTAAGTACTTTCTCTTCATGGCCAACCAATTAGTTTAATGTTCGAGGCAGTAAATTTCTCAAGCTCCTTTATTCTCCCTGACAATAATTAGACATTAATAATCAATTGTTTGCTCCTGTTTGGTGGCACTTCAATTTTTGGTCTGTGGGGGCCTCTTCACCCTGACGTGTGCTAAGGCCAGCCCTGCCCGCGATGTGTTTTCAACTGATTTATCAAACGAGCAATTCTACTATTAAGATTGCCCTTTGCAATCTTGCAAAATTAGGTCCAGCCAATTTCTCTGGCTTCATTTTTAATTTATGAGGACCTGTCAGGGATCTGATCCAAGACAAAAGTAGAAAAGTCATGTATAAATCAAGTCCGGGGGGGGGGAGGGGAAGAGGGATGTTTGGAGTGAGGGCGAAGTGGCAGTCCCTGGGGAAGATCAATCATTTCAGCAGGCCAGTTTGAAGGAGCTGAAGTCATGCCAGGTCCATTTTGGTCTGCAGGAATATTAATAATTGGCTTGAGGACAAGTAAAAATAGCATATGAGCAGGAGCAATAACCCAACAACAGTGAAGCAAGGAAGGGGGAATAAGTTATTTGTGGCAGGAGACAGCTGTAACACTACAGGATGGATTGGGGCTGGCAGCCAAAGGCATACAAATGTAGAGTGTGTTTATTTCCAAACTGAATGCTCTTGACTGAATGCTGATCAACCTATAGAGCACAAAAGCTAGGCCTGGACAAGAAAGGTTCCAGAATTATTTCCAATCTCATTTCTTGTCATGTTGTGTGGTGGTGGTTTTTTTAATCCTTTTTGTTTTTAAATCACCATGTGAACACAAACGACAGATGTTGGTGGGCGAAGCTCATGTCAAAAAGATCATGCTTTGCCTGTGACCAGCCAGCCTTAATCAGTATTAGCATACATTCACGCACATACTAGGCCACCCCAAGAGAAGCTTCCTTTCCACGTAACCTGCTTTCACTTGGAGAGGCCACAGGGTTTCCTTTCGAAAAGGTTTCCAGGACATCTCACAGCTATTAGTTGGCCCAGCTGAACTGTTATTTAGAGATCTATAGCTCCCTGTAACATCATGTCTTCCCTTCACCTTCTTGAGATAGGCTTCTACTCTTGATGCTGGGCTCCTCTGCGTATTATACAGTCTCTGTACTTGCATTAGTCTGAGGGGATTCGTTCTTTCATGTGTTTACCCTGTACAGTCACAGACAAGGAGCTCATGGTTTATTAAAAGACACACACCCAGGAGAAGTCTTCTGGCAAAAAGAAGATGATGGTTTTCCAGCCAAGACACTGGCTGGAAAGCCACAGGAACAGCTGCATAGTAGCGAACGGTAAAGGGCCCAACACCCGTTCTGTTAGTTCCCCATAGCTGTGTCCTAAAGTGTAGGCAGCCATCTTGATGTCCATCGCAATGCCACTGGATGGCATCTTCATCTTCACCAAGAGCAGGCCTTTCATTAAGCTAAGGTGCTGTAATTGTTCTCCGAAAGACCACAGCACCCACAAACTTCAGGGAAACAAAATTATAAAGAAATGTGAAGTCTTTGTCCTAGCAAGGCTGGGCCTTTGACAGCTTCAGCCTTTTGATGACTAAAAAGACAGGAAGTCCAGCCCCTTGCTGAAGCCAACCAGGTCTTAGTCTGATCAGCCCTAAAAGGGGTGAGCCCGAGAGTAGTTCATGCACATGGCCTTAAGTTCCACAATGGAAGAAAGACAGGCTACAAACCTGACATTTCCTTGAAGTGGGTTTGGCACTGGGTAATAGCCAGGGATAGCTTTAAAACAAAGTATGTTTTAATGTCAATAAAATCTTTACTAGAGGTAGAGTAAAAGCAAACTTAATCTCCGAGTGCTCCTCCCTGTACAGCCCAAATGGTATCAAACCCACAAGAGCAAGCTACTAGGAAGCTTGTGGAGACACAAAGGTTTGCCAAAGAAGAAGGCAAAAAGACTATGTTGATGCAAGACACTGAGAAGATCCTCCTCCATAGCCCACTGAGAAAGGAGCACAGAATAATGATCGGAGGGATCCAGAAAAGGACACTGAACAAAACACCAACCACAGCAACTTTCCATTGCAATTCCAACTTACGATAACTAAATGGAGCCTGCATGTTTAGGGGCAGTATACCTCTGATTACCAGGCAGTGAAATGGATAACCGTTGAGATAGTTATCGCCATTGGGTAGCTCTCTCACGGCATCTGGCCAAACAGAGCTATATGGTTCAGTGAAGTGTAGCAATGTTGTTTCATTTCGTTTTTCTTTCTTGTGAAAAAGATTTGAGTCTTGAGTCTAGTTAATGAGTTGTGGGCTTTTTGACTTTCCTCTTTCTGAGAGCAGGTAACCCTAGCTTGGCAAATGCTACAGCATTGATCTGCACATGGATAACACCAGCGTTAATCCAGGCTAAACGTGCTGGGCAGATTTTGACATTCACTGTGTCTGACAATCTAACGCTTTAGCCCCTGCAGTGATTCTTGTTCCAGTGTATTTAGAAGCACAGTACGCTTGCTACATGCTGCATCCATCCAGAGACAGGGTAGAGGCTCGGGGTGGAAGAGAATGTGTGTGTGTGCATGTGTGCGTGTGTGTCGTCTGGACTTTTTTTCCATTTTTTTTTCTTGCATGGACCTCAACGCAGGAGGTAATCTCCTCCTGTGGTTATTTCTAGTCTAGCAGGAGACGGGAGAATCTGACAAGCAGCATTTTATGGACATAAAAGATGGCAATTCATACCCAGAAGGGCTTTACAGTACTTTTATTTTTAAACTGAAAAGGAACACAGAGGAGCAGAAAATAACATGTAACCAAAGTGGTCATGGAGGGCAACGGATTCACAGCTTGTTTGTTTGATGAGAAGTAAAAATATTTCTTGCTTACTCAAGGGAGTAGGGAGATGGGTAGGAGACAGAACAAAGTAGGATACTGCCTACACTGGCCACTTCACCTTTCCCCTCAAAGTAACTCATCATATTCCTTCCTGCTCATTTCTCTCTCCTTTTGCAAGCTTACAGTCAACCAGGAATGGGGGGGGGGGAGCTTTTGAAACTCCAGGTAAGAAATGTTGTGGCAAAGAAGCCCAACGGAGCAGGGATTCATTGCGGTACAACCAGAATAAAAATCCAGCCAGTCTAAAAACATTTTTAAAGGATCCAACACCATTCAAGCATCAGAATGTTGTGCATCATTTCAAAAGAAGGAGAATCACAGAGCTGGAAGGGGTACTGAAGGCCATCCAGTCCTGCCCCCCCTGCCAATACAGGAATTCTTGCTGTTACATCATACTTGGTAGCTGGCCACGTGACCTTAGCTTAATAACATTTAATGAAGGAGAATCCACCACTGTTTAAAGCAGTGTGTCTTTTCCACTGCTGAAGACTTTGCACCATTATGAAATTCTTTCTTGTGCTTCTTTAAATCCCCTTTCTTGTAATTTGATCAAATCAACCCATTGACTTCCTACACTCCAGAACAAAAGAAAACAATTTTGCTTCATTATCTATAAAAATACAATAATATGTCTTCTCCTTCAATCGGCAGGCAAAGACCTTCCTCTTTAGGCAGGCTTTCGAGCTGTAGGTTGTCTCAGGAATGTTGGGTTTGAACATAACAGATTTGTACAAGTTTTCAAATTGTTTTTAAACTTTAAAAAATCTGAATATGTGTTTAATTGTTTTTAAATCTCATATTTATACCATGTTACTAAATCAGTTGTTTTATCTGCCGTGACTTAAGGCTCCCAATGAGGAGAAAGGTAGTGTATAAATAAAATAAAGTAAAATAAAATAGTGATCATAATTGTCTCTGCCCCAAGCTAAACTCATCTAATCCCCTTCTCCTTTCTTCAGAATGTAGAGTGGCTGTTAGTTATCCTCTACGCCAGGACTCCCAGCTTGTACTCCCAGAAGTACAAGCTGGATTTCGAAGGGGCAGAGTAACTAGAGACCAAATTGCTAACATGCACTGAATTATACAGAAAGCCAGAGAGTTCCAGAAAACATCTACTTCTGCTTCATTGACTACGCAAAAGCCTTTGAGTGTGTGGACCACAGCAAACTATGGCAAGTCCTTAAAGAAATAGGAGCGCCTCACCACCTTATCTATCTCCTGAGAAATCTATACGTAGGACAGGAAGCAACAGTTAGTACTGGATATAGAACAACTGATTGGTTCAAAATTGGGAAAGGAGTACGACAAGGCTGTATATTGTCCCCCTGCTTATTCAACTTATATGCAGAATACATCATGCAAAAGGCTGGACTGGAGGAATCCCAAGCCGGAATTAAGATTGCTGGAAGAAATATCAACAACCTCCGATATGCAGATGATACCACTCTGAAGGCAGAAATTGAGGAGGAATTAAGGAATCTTGTAATGAGGGTGAAAGAGCAGAGTGCAAAAAACAAAAACAAAAAAACGGTCTGAAGCTCAACATAAAAAAAAAAAAAACTAAGATCATGGCCACTGGTCCCATCACCTCCTGGGAAATAGAAGGGGAAGATATGGAGCCAGTGACAGATTTTACTTTCTTGGGCTCCATGATCACTGCAGATGGAGACAGCAGCCACGAAATTAAAAGATGCCTGCTTCTTGGGAGGAAAGCAATGAAAACCTCTACAGCAGTGGTGTCGAACTGTGGCCCTCCAGATGTTCTTGGCCTTCAACTCCCAGAAATCCTGGCCAGCAGAGGTGGTGGTGAAGGCTTCTGGGAGTTGAAGTCCAAGAACATCTGGAGGGCCACAGTTCGACACCACTGCTCTACAGCATCTTAAAAAGCAGAGACATCACCTTGCCAACAAAAGTCCGAATAGTCAAAGCTATGGTTTTCCCTATAGTGATGTATGGAAGTGAGAGCTTGTCCATAAAGAAAGCTGACCGCCGAAGAATTGATGCTTTTTCTTAGCGGTCAGCTTTCTTTATGGAGAAGCTCTCACTTCCATACATGGTTGGACATTGTCATCAAAGCAACCAACATGAATTTGACCCATCTCCGGGAGGCAGTGGAAGACAGGAGGGCCTGGCATGCTCTGGTCCATGGGGGTCACGAAGAGTCGGACACGACTAAACAACGACGATGCCAGGACTCGCCTAAGGCATTGGCTACCTGAGGTAAAGGAGGAGAAGACGGCAATGTCTTCTGTTCCCTCCACGGTGGTAGTTACATTAACTGATTTAGGGCGTTGCAGGAGAGGTTGCATGGCAAACACAGCTCTCTCTCTCCAGGTGGAATGATCTTGGGCGATGTTTTGCTACCTGAGGCAACTGCCTCAATTTCCTTAGGGACCAGCTGGCCCCTAGTTGGAGCCAAGGGCCAAAAACAAAACACAGAACAATGAAGGCACAGCTCCCCCTTTTAAAACCAGCTTGCTTCTTCCTCCTCGCAGCCCTTGTATGCTTCCAGTAGTATTGAGAAAATGAATCTTGTTCACCACTCATTGCATCATGATTGATTCCCTGCTTGAAGACAGCCATGTAACTGGGACAAAGCAGACCGCTGAAAATGAATGCTTACTATGCAAGCTAGAGGTGGGGACAGACCACTAAAATACTGCAAAGCCTGCCGGAGCACTTGGTGTGTTTATGGGAGGGGGAGGGAGAGAGACGGAGGGAGAAAGAAGCAAGTCATCCATGCAAAATTAGCCCTATAGGCCAGCTGAGAACTGACAGTGATGTCAACTAGAAAGGCAGCTGAGCCTAGCAGACTCAGAGTGAATTAGAATATGAAAAGGACAAGGGCTGTCACTGGGCATACTTTCGACATTCATGTTTATCTGGGGGTGGGTGGGGGAAGGACACCTCAACAACCGGCCCCTCTAAAGTGTGTTACAACAAAAGAGCAAACATAAGCTCCTACAGGGTGGTGGGTCAGACAGACAGACGGATTATTGATCGTATCGGAAATTTGCTACCCTATGTCTCCACCCTTGCAAAAAATGAGACTCAGGGTGATTAACCATGCAACTGAATGAAACAAGTATAGTAAAAATGTAAAATAGCTGAACTGAAACACTGAAAACATTAAAATAATCAAGAGGGAATAATAACATAAACTTAAAATATTAAACTTAAATACGCTAAATTTTAAAGATTTTATATTTAAACAGACAGATGGGCAGACAGACGAGAGAGTGACAGAAGGAGTTAAACTTTGAGTAGGTTCTGAAAAGCTCACCAAGAGAGTTTCAACATACTTCACAATACAAACAAACTGAAGGGCTCTTGAAACCCTAGCCAAATGTCCATGTAGCAGCTGGTCATAGGCAGATGGTACAGGAAGCCCCACAAATGCAAAAATGCAAGCTATTTCCGTCCATTCTCGGGAAAGACTGCAGGTGTATCTGAATAAGGCTTTAGCATTACTGAACATGATGCAACAGGGCTCCTTTTAGATCCTTCACCCACCCCATGTTTCCAAAGTATTGTGGCCGTGTCATACTATCCTCAGAGAGCACATGCATTCAAAACCTTTCTACTCACTGTGTCCCACTGAGGATTAGGTCACAGTTTTAAAAGTATACCAGACCCTCCTGCACAGGGGATCCTGTTTCTTTGATAACTCTGAGGGGAAAGGGTGGGTACATAAAGGTACGTGCAAATCGCTATCCTCCAGACAAGTGGAGTGCAGTTTTCTGGATCTATCTGTAGAGACTGCAGGAAAACATAGTCCTGTACAGAAGGACAAATTACAGTGGACCCTCAACTTACAGACGGCTCCACTTACAGACTTTTCGAGTTACAGACTTCTCTTGCTGCAAAATTTAGGTTCAACTTGCAGCCGGAGAATCGACATACAGACCAGAAAAAAACCAAAATGGAACAAAAATGGCTGGTTATGGGATTAATCGGTTTTCAATGCATTGTAGGTCAATGGAGACTCGACCTAAAGACTTTTCGACCTGCAGCCACCGTTCCAATATGGATTAATTCCGTAAGTAGAGGGTCCACTGTATGAATAAAAGAGGAAGCCTCTAACAGTCCAATCTCTGCATGTCAGCGTCCGATCTGTACCTATTAGCAACATGGGCACCTACTTGAGCCACAACGACATGGAAGCTGCCCTACTGTTTGGGCAAAGTGTCTCTACATATTGCTGCTGGGGCTCGAAATCACAATGATCATCACAACCTCTTGGACAGCGAAGAGCACCAGAGGCTTCTAAGGAAGCATCGACAGAGGAATGGGACCTTCAGTGTCCCATGATGTTCGTCTTGATTTTGAGCTTGCTTCCCAATCCTGCCTCCTTTCTTCTTTTGCGCTGAACTCCTGCTTCCTCTCATGACTCCTGGTCATGCGGTCTTCCTGGATAGGAAGGAGCATTAAAAGCTTTGAGGGAAGCATTGATTAGAAGAACCTGAAGGCTTTTGGCTTTGGCTCCTGGGTTGTTTTACATCCGGCATCCCAATCTGCCCTTTGCCACTGGCTTCCAGCTCATGATTCTCAGCTCACCTCAGACGGCTGCCTGCAATCCAGCCTGATTTCTCTTTAATCCCAGCAACACCCACCATGTTCTGGGCAACACCCACAAGGAGGTCTGTGGTTAGGGGTGTCATCGATCCCCTGCAGCTCTGATGTCTGGCTGACCTCTAAGTCCTTAAAAAATACCTGCCTCAAAGGAAAGCAAGGGGGTGGCAAGAATCAGAGGCCAGCCACTGATCCCAGATTGCATGGCCCTCCTGGGGAAGACCTGACACAAGGGATAGAAAAGAGAGCCTCTTTTTTATTGAAAAGCAGACTTTCTTATCTCCAAAAGAGCAACTGAGAAGAAATGAACCTGACCATTCAGACACCTGCAAGACTAACAGGCATTTTGGAAAAAGATGTCCAGAAACACATTTTAGTACATAGGAACAAATGCATGAATTATGTGAGATGTGCAAATAAATATGAGAAAATATATAGAAGAAATATGGATGAATTTTCACATGAAACACAAGCACACACACACACACACACACACACACACACGGGCTTCACAACTCAGCATCAAACAAAACTGGGAAGAAAATCCCTATGGAGAAACACAATCAGATCAGAACGGAGAGGTCTTCAGATCCCTAGCAGAGAGCTCTCCAAATATCACAGAATAGGTGAGGGGTTCTCCATCCCTTAGTGCAGAAAGCATCAAAACCTTCCCTTCTCTGAGTCAACGGGGGAACAAACACCTCACATCAGGGATCACAGGCACCCAAGGGTGCCGGCTCGACTGGCTTCCAGATGTAGAAGTACTCACTGGGAGAATTCACAACTATATTTGTAAGTACAGGACTACTTATGAGCAGGACAGTGTTCACAAGTAGACCAATTCCAACTGGAACACTAACGACCTGTAAATATGTTCTGGTGGGGCTTGGAAAACCCAGGCCTCAACACCTCCCACTCTAGACAAGAGCATGCTGGAACTGTGTTTCTTAGCTGCTCCCAACGGTGTGCATGTAGTTGAAAGAACTACTCTCGGGGCCTTTCCTCTTAGAATCTCCAAGCTGGTCTGGGCATGGTCTTTGCTAAGCTCAGAGTTCATCACTGGACTCCTCCACTCGAGCCCTGATGAACTGCCTTCAGACTGTATTTCTTGCCTTACTCCTATGTTTGGGCACTGGGATGGCTTCCAGGCTTGAAGATAATCCCAAACCTTGCAAAAGTGTAGTCCCTTTATTGTTAGGTGGCCTGAGGTAGGATACTGGAGAAGCATTATGACAGATCCTCTAAATCAGTGGTTCTTAACCTTTGTTACTCAGATGTTTTTGAACTGCAACTCCCAGAAACCTCAGCCAGCACAGCTGGTGGTGAAGGCTTCTGGGAGTTGCAGTCCAAAACTCCTGAGTAACCCAAGGTTAAGAACCAGTGCTCTAAATTATGAGCGGGAATTTGTTCAGGCCATAGGCCATATGCAGGTTTTCACGGTCCCCAGTGTGCCCCATCTCCCTTGTAAAAAAATATTCTAATCTGAAAATGGACAACCATTACCCTAGAAATATCCCATAATGGCCTGTTATTCCTTTCACGAGGCTTGCGGCAGCACATATTTGGGGGAGGCTGACATAGTCTTTAAAAAGACTAGAAGTAACATTCCAGACAGTCCCCATTTTTTAAAAAATGGGCAAGTATAGCTTATGGAGGTCTAGGGGAATGGTGGAAAACAGGGTGGGGATGGCCCTTGGACTTTCTGTGGTTGGCCAATTCAGTTCTCTGGTCGGGGTTGGGAAGCAACTACAGTGGACCCTCTACTTACGGAATTAATCCGTATTGGAACGGTGGCTGCAGGTTGAAAAGTCTATAGGTTGAGTCTCCATTGACTTACAATGCATTGAAAACCGATTAATCTGTAACCGGCTGTTTTTGTTCTGTTTTTGTTCCATTTTGGTTTTTTTCTGGTCTGTAAGTCGATTCTCCAGCTGCAAGTCAAACCTAAATTTTGCGGCCAGAGAAGTCTGTAACTCAAAAAATCTGTAAGTTGAGGGTCCACTGTACAGAGGGTCAGTGAATAGGTGGAAGCCAGCTATGAGTGCATCTCTCAGGAGACAACTAAATCAGAAGATGGCGGCCTTCTCTCTTATGAACTAGGATGGCCAAATCACGAAATCTAACAACCTGGTCATTGATGTGTTTATTTATTTATTTATTCCATTTATACCCCGCCTATCTGGTCATTGCGACCACTCTAGGCGGCTAGTATTGAGACCATCACCAACAGAGGAACCTCTCGTTGGGGAAGGCACATGGATCAGAATGCAGTAAGTGAGGCTTTGATTATAAAGGACCCATTACAGCATAACTCAAATGCGGCTGCCTGTTGGGGGTGGCCATGTCTATCACCAGTGTACTATTTGTAGCATTTGCAAGTGACTGGCCCTCAAATGATCTCTTCCATGGAACGGTGACTGTATCTATAAATGGGGCCCTAGAGAGAAATGCGTATGGCATGATATGCACCAAATCCCAAGTGGAAACCTCAACATTATCTAAGCCAAATATCATCTAAGAACTATCTAAATAGAGAGAAGATACATAAAGTTTTACCAAAAACCAAGACTTCACTGTTATTTCATAAATATACATCTCCTATGATAGAAAAAGGCATGCCCCCCTACATATGCTATGCATACATTAAATGACTAAAATGGAAACAAATTAATAGATGCACGCTTATATTCATTTGTGCACATACAGTATATTAGCCAGTTTTCATATATGGATACCTTTAATACACTTTTTGTACACACACGCACACAGAGCCAACTTGAAATGTGCTTTATTATACTGCCCTGTATCAGTATAATCCCTAAAAAGATGGATTTTTAAACTGTTGTGCTAGTAAACACGTTTGTTCATTAGTAATTAGCATAAAGATATTCATAGTAACAGCAGGCAATTTTAAAATTCCCTATCCTTTAGAATAATGAATCACTTAGCATTCTCTCTTCCAATTTCTGTGCAAATTAACCTAGGACAAAATGCGGTGACTACCAAATTAGGTGACTATGAGGTGACTACCAAATTAGGATGCATCTCAAGAGATTTTGTTACAGATGTTTCACAAAGGAAACTGAAACCAACCGTTTTACTGCATTTCACTGATAAAAGACTATACTGAGAAACACTTACTGGTCCTTCATACTGAGTCCTGAATATTTTTACCCACCCACCCCCCTTCTGATACACACGACTTTGCCAAAACAGTTGCTGAATTTTGGCTAAGAGCAGTGGGGATTGGTACTTGAATCATAACCACCAAAATATATGGTGGGTTTTCTATATTAATAATGAAACTTGATCTCTGATTTTGAACTTGAATTCTGCATGAACTGTATTGTGAAGTCTGTTCTCTATACTGATTCAACTGAATGATTGAACTTACTGGTCCTTCAGCCAATCTTTCACAAAAGGGATTTCGAAGAATTCCGTGAAGGGCTCATCCTTCCTCTTTGAATTCTGGCTAACAGTTGTTACCGCAACATTTAAAAAGATATAATAGGAAATCAAAATCAAATGCATTAATATCCATTGTATGGTCAAATGCAA
This sequence comes from Pogona vitticeps, assembly GCF_051106095.1. NCBI lineage: Eukaryota > Metazoa > Chordata > Lepidosauria > Squamata > Agamidae > Pogona > Pogona vitticeps. Next base: position 13,146,937 of record NC_135795.1, read on the forward strand.
TAACAAAAGAATGAAATAAGATATTTACACTTAGATTCCATAAGTAACTTACTTGTATAACCATTCCGTAAGGAAATCAAGGGCAATGAACTTTGTTCTTTTCCTCTGAAATACAAAAAATTCTGTATGAGACAAACTGCAGATGAACAGCCATGACCTGTTATTACCTGGTTTTACTCTGTCAGTCCTCCAAGGAGCTATTTGACAGCAGAACAATCTGCCCTGGGAGGGAGCAGGCTCTCCTGCACTGGAAATATTAAAGCTGAGGTGGAACAGCCAAGCGTAAAACAACTCAGTTGCATTCTGTATTGTTGACCGTGCATGAAGTAGGCCATATGTTGGTCTGATTTTGAGACCCCCAGAGGTTCCCCATTCATTCATTCATTCATTCATTCATTCATTCATTCATTCATTCATTCATTCATTCATTCATTCATTCATTCATTCATTCATTCAATTAATATATCACTGATGTGACTACTAAGGTGGTTCACAACAAAATAAAACACAAGAACAGAATAAACAATAGGTACAATATAAAAATCAAATAAATATATCAGTCAATTAACTAAAAAAGCAACATAACTATTAATTAATGTAAAATTAAAACATAACACTTAAACATTATCAAGGAAGATAGCGGAGTTGGTAGTTTAAGGGCTGGAAGAACCTCTGCACTCTGTTGGTGCAATATCTGCAAAGTCCTGTCTGAATAATCATGGTTTAAGCAGTCTCTTAAAGATCTCCAGTGAAGAGGCCCTGCAAATAACCCATCACATGCTTGTGTTAAAAATGGAGAACTGTGCACCCAGCAGCCTCCAGGAAGCACGATTCTTTTCTAAAAAAGGAGTGTTCTCCTCACACACAGACACACTTTGTAAAAGTTATTTTTAAATCTTTTTAGCAAGCAGACATCTGGACAATTTTGGTCTCATTTTGGAAGGTTGCTACAGTCCGTGGATGCAGCAAAAATGCTGGAACAGAGAACGGGACTAAATGACTCTCACGTGCCATATCCATTTCAGTGTTATGATTCCAGGGTGGTTCAACTGATAATCCATCTAATGACCACTTGTGATTTCACTTTGAGGGGTAGGGATGGGGTGGGGATAGAGAAAGCAGTGAGTCCACTCTACGTTTTAATTGGCAATTTATAGGTACTCTCCAAGGAGACTAACCCTATCCCCAAAAGAGGTTTCTTACCTTAAATGATTCTTGTAAAGTGTAGGGTAAAACCCAGAGTTTCACAGCATCTCCCAATTACTAGGAACTACTGGCTCTACCTTCTTTATCCTTACTCAATCTTGTAAGATGAGGACCAAACGTTAGAACTGCAGAGTTGGAAGGAACCCTATGGATACTCAGCCAGATCCCTCAACCACCAAGTGATCCAGAAGTTCGAAGGAGATGCAACATTTGTGATGTGTATTTGATGTTGCAGGGCTCGTGTTTATTCAATGTATTAGGTAAAGTGCCCCTTGACATTTAGTCCAGTCATGTCCAACTCAAGGGGGTGGTGCTCATCCCCGTTTCCAAGCCATAGAGCCAGCGTTTGTCTGAAGACAGTTTCTGTGGTGATGTGGCCAGCACGACTAGATACAGAAAGCCGTGACCTTCCCACCGAGGTGGTACTTATTTATCTACTTGCGTTTTTACATGCTTTCGAACTGCTAGGTTGGCGGGAGCTGGGACAAGCGACCGGAGCTCACTCTGTCACGTGGATTCGATCTTATGATGGCTGGTCTTCCAATCTTGCAGCACAGAGGCTTCTGCAGTTTAACCCGCAGCGCCACCACATCCCAGATTTAACACATTACCACCATGGAAATGTCTGAGTTGTATTGAGTCTGTGGCATGAAAGGTATGGCCTCTGATTCTTTGGCCCTTGTAGTGGTCACCCTGTCGTGCATATTCAGCAGAGCCAGCTACATAGAAGGGGGGCTGAAGTAGAGAGTTTGAAGAGATATTTCTTTTTCATTTATTTATTTAACCTCTATGCCGCCCACACTACCAAAAGGTCTCTGGGTGGCTTACAACAATTAAAATACAATAAAAAAGATAAAACAATTAAAATACAATTAAAATATATGCTCTAAAAATTACCATCAGGACCCACAGTTGATATTATTTCAATTAAAATTAAAAGATGGAAAAATAGTTTGGAAGTTTGGTGGCAGAGAGAGAGAGATTTTAGTGAGTGAACAGTCAGAGTGTTACCTGTATTAGTTAAGCACGTATAGAAGAGGTTGAAGGAATATGCTGAACATTTTGTGTAACTTTAAGAATGTGTTTCAAAACTATGCACGAAACAACTTGTAACCAATAAACCTGTTCTTGTTTCAAAGTTAAGTACTGAACGGACCTCAGTCTTTCACAGGAAACATAGTTGGCAAAGAGATCAACTGGTGGCAGTGCAGTAAAGGATGTGGTGGGTGTGTGAGACTGGGTACACAATCTAGGTACACGCAAGAGGTATGTCAGAGATTGATGGTGAGTGACAGGTTAGTCAGACAAGTGGTGTTAGCTTGTCGGACGATCATGACAGCCCTCTCCAAGTCTTGGCTGAAATCACAAAGTTAGTGCTATTCTGACTGGGGTTGCAGCAGAGGCAAAGGGTTAACAACCCACGACCCATGTTATGGCCCCAATCTGATTCACATCTTCCTGAGCTGGCTATTTGGTAAATAAAAACCACACCAGGCCAAACCACATGAGAAACGTCTTGTCTTGTCTTATCCTCCTAAGTGAGGGGAACAGCGGGTACCCTATCAATAGCTGGTGAACTTAGAGGTGTTCAGAGTTGTGTTTTTGGACTTCAGCTCCCAGGATTCCAAAGGCAGTTGTGGCTTCCTGTGGAATTGTGGGAGTTGTAGCCCAAAAACACAAATCAGCAGCACACCTCCAGCAGCTTCATAGCTGAGCATGAGAACTGAACACAGGTCTCATTCACTGAAGTCCATTTGCTCCATTCGCCACTTATACTGCCTCCCGATGAGACAACAACAGCCAACACAGTTATGGGATGTAGGGTCGATCTAGACCAGAACTTGGAATAGCTACTTTTTTGGACTATAATGCCCAAATTCCTCCTGCCAGCATAACCAACATATTGAGGTGTGATATTTGGCAGCGATGAAAGACACTTGCTGCAGTTATCGGTGTTGGGAAGAGTTGCTGTTTTGAATCCTCCGGAAGCATGGCATTGGCCACTGAAACCCTGAAAAGCCTTTGAGAAGCCGATAGGAAGAGAGGCCTGGAGGACAGGAATCCAGGAAGCTTGGGGTGGAAAATCCCGATCTTTCATGGAGTGGATTAGGCTGAATGTCAGAGGATCTTTCTTTTCCCTAGCCGATAATTTTGAAGAGAACAGGACCACTTCCCTGGCCATTCTTAGAGACAACTGAAACATGCACTAGAAAGTTGTTGTTTGTCAATGTTATATACTGCCCCACAGTGCTAGAGCACTCTTTGGCTGGTTCAGAATGTAATTATGGAAGCAACACCTTGCCCCCCCCCCCAAAAAAAGCTTGAGCCTGCTACCTGAACCTGTTGGGATTGAATTTAGGTCATGAGCAGAGATTCCACTATAATACTGCTGTTTATCCACTGCATTAGCTTTGTGGGAAGTGTAGTGACATCATCCTAGCCTAAAAAGAAGAAACGCATCAACAAAAAAGAGGATAGGTAGAATACAACCAATCTGGACATGTACTGTTGCAGATGTAGAAATACAGTCGTGCCCTGCTTTACGATTACCCCATTTAATGACGAATCCGCTTGACGGTAAAGTTTTTGCAATCACTTTTGCAATCGCAAAACAATGTTTTGAATGGGGTTTTTCCGCTGTGCGATGATCGGTTCCCTGCTTCGACAATCAAAAACAGCTGATCGTCGGGTTTCAAAATGGCCACTGGCTGCAGAAAATGCCCCCCCACTGTGCTTAGGGACAGATTCCTTGCTGCACAGGCACTGAAAATGGCTGCCCCTATGGAGGATCTTCACTGGACGGTGAGTTTTCAGCCCACTGGAACGCACTGAATGGTTTTCAATGCATTTCAATGGGCTTTTTTATTTCGCTTTATGACGTTTTCGCTCGACAGTGATTTCGCTGGAACGAATTAATGTCGTCAAGCAAGGCACCACTGTAACTGCAATAGTTGAAGTATAATAAACACTTAACTGAGGTGGGGGAGTCTGTGACCCAATGACCTGTTTGATGATAGGCAATTTCAAGGGCCCCAATCTCTCTTCTTGCAGTCTTTTATCTTTAAAATTCCTCAGTTATTGCTAGAAGATAACAGAGAGAACTTTTCTGCTCTCACTTCTATCACTAATAGGGAGAGAGACCTGAAAGAGAGGGAATCCGGGAATCCTGGAAGAGATGATCCCAGTCCTCCATGGGCTGGATTAGGCCTAATGCTTCCCTCCTTTCTGTAGAAAAGGACTTTGAATAGAACAGGACGCATGTCCAATTCCAGTCAGCAGGGGAAAGCTGACAGGAAGACACTCTTTACGCCATCCAAATATAAATATTAAATATAAATGTATGTGTAAAAGGGATATGTTCACTTAATTTACTCTCTTGATACTTATTACACAGAAGCCGAAGTAAATCCTTTCCTGAGATTACAGCTTCCAAGAACAAGCCATTTGGATTGAGGGGATTAATGGAGTTAATGTAAGAAAGCCTTCTGAGTTCTACTTTGTCTGCTTGTGATCAGCAGTGAGCCCTACTCTGGAGCAACACCCTAGGAGGTCAGGGTGGCTACTGGTAGGGAGCTAAGCAGCTTCAGATTTGTACGGTGTGTGGTTTATTTTTACAGTGACGTGGTTGTTACTATTTCTATCCTGCTTTCCTGAACATAGAACCAAGGTTGCCTATAAGGATTAAAAGAATAAAAACAATTCCGCACCACAAGAACTTCCCCTAAGGGCAAATTCTGGTAGGGATGACTAACATAAATTATTGGATATATTGGATATATAGAGTGGTCCGGTGGGCCAGATAGGCGGGGTATAAATTAAATAAATAATAAATAATTATTATTATTATAGCTACACTCTCTCTTTTCTGAAAAGAAATCATGATGATATGTGCAGCTCTCCCCTCCACCACCTTCTCCTTACAATAACCCTGGGAGGGAACCACTGCTATAGACAACTTCAGAAAGAGATTCCAAGAGTGCAGACATATGTCTTGATCAATATCAACAACCTAGCATATACCCTGTTTCCCCGAAAATAAGACCTAACCTGAAAATAAGCCCTAGTAGGATTTTTCAGGATGCTGGCAATATAAGCCCTACCCCACCACCCCCCAAATAAGCACCAGTTAAGTGAAACCTTGTCCTCTACCCTTGTGCAGCAACCAGAAGAAGATGACAGGACTGTATTTGAATAAATGTAGATTGTTGTAAAAGAAAAAAATAAAACATCATGATTTAGTCCATCTTTGCCTGAAAAATGTGAAAGCTTATTTTATTTGCAACTTTTCTGTAATCCAATTAAGGTATTGGTAGTTCCAGCTATTTGCATCTTCCCCGACAGCAGGCTTTTGTTCATCCTGATGGATTTTAGTGGCATAACCACAACCAAGATAGTCCCAAATACACTGCACTACAATAAGGACAGTGTTAGGAAATCTGTCCCCCACACCACCACCAGTTCTGAGGACTGCAGATAAGCTCAGAGGGAAAAGGTCACAATCTTTGCTAATCAAATTGTCTCTTCAAAGTCCTGATGCTTTGACTGTGCAAAATGTGGGTTCACTGCCCGAGTGTGCACAGGACTTATGCCTAAGTAAGTGTACATCTCTGCGCTCAAATCAAAGGAGCAAAGGGGCAAGGTTTAATTAAATCCCTGCAGCTCATCCACAAACTCTTATCACTTGATAGCTCAATCATGACTCCAAAACCATAGAATAACAATGGCTAAGGGACCTCTGCCCTTTGCAAAGAATTCAAGCACCATTCAGAGTTAGTCTTAAATGCCACTGTTTTCCAAGCTCAGTATGCCTGGAAAGGCAATACCAAAGTGGGCCAACAGTATGGCAGGTAGATCTCTAAGTGACTGGCAGTAGGTCAACAAGGATTTAAGCTGAAAAGGCTGGGGAAGGATATTATCTGCATCTGGTGGGCCTGATCTGGATCAGATCCATCATATGCTTGTTATGTGTCGTCAAGCCGGAACTGACTTATAACAACCCTAATAGGGCTTTCAGGGTACTGTAAGTGAGATATTTAAGGCTTCACCAGCTCCATACCGCCAACTGAGTCTCCATGGCTGATCAGGCATTTGAACCCAGGTTTCCTGAGTCATAGTCCATCACTCTATCCACTACACTACACAGAGTATCCTCATCATATTCTTACTTCTCTGTAAGGAAAAAAGAAGAATGTATTTGTGAAGGTTTTCATGGCTGGGATCTAATGGTTGTTGTGGGTTTTTCGGGTTCTTTGGCCGTGTTCTGGTGATCACTACACACAAAAGACCAGCTAATGACACCCATCAAGCCCAGTGACAGATAATCTCTCCTCCTTATCACAACAATAGACCCACAACAAAAACACACTGATCACCATTATCACCCATCTCCTGAATAGGACAAAAGCTGAACCCACAGCTATAAATATACTCAACTCTCCAACTAACTGCACCAGAGCACAGAGTGCTGTCCTCTGAAGATGCCCATGGCCACAGAGACTGGCAAAACATTAGGAAGAACAACCTTCAGAACTCGGCCAGAGAGCCCAAAAAACCCACAACAACCAACAACTGAACTGTTAAAATTTTCTCCCACAATCGCCTACATGTTGCTGTTTCACCACAAAACTTTCTTCTTCGCTGCCCTGCTCAAGTAATAAGATAAGGAGAGCCGAGGGCAGAGTCTCCTTCCTGAATGCGAACTATTAATTGTTTCAAATGCACTTACGGGGCTCTGCAGCCAGAAAGGCTCAGGAACTAATTGACGCTGAGACCTAGAACAAAGATCTATAACAATGGAGGCAGCCATTGTCTGCAGCCTTAGAGTCAAAGATAAAAAGAAGGATGAGGAGGGAAAAACAAGCAAACCCCAAATATCAGATCTGATGGGAAACGTGTAGCCCTCCAAATGTGGAGGGGCCTGCGGCTCCGCCAGCCCTACTCAGCATCGCCAACGCTTCTCCACCACCCTTGCTGCAGTAACACTCAAGACCAACGTGGGCGAAGTGAAACCAACATGGAGGATCTATCGGAGTCTCCTACCAACTCTCCTCAAAATGAAGAAGCTCCTTGGGTGAGGAGCGAAACATTTCCACCTAATAAGAAAGAAGTCTAGTGGCCAGGACTCAACTTCCAGAGAACCTCACGGGGAAGACTGAGAACTTTCACAGAATCAAGACCAGTCATTCCCAACCTTGGGCTCCCAGGTGTTCTTGGACTAACATTCCCAGAAGCCTCCACCACTAGCTGTGCTGGCCCATGATTTCTGGGAGTTGTAGTCCAAGAACATACGGAGACCGAAGGTTCTAGACCAGTGGTGTTGAACTGTGGCCCTCCAGATGTTCTTGGACTTCAACTCCCAGAAGCCTTCACCACCACCTCTGCTGGCCAGGATTTCTGGGAGTTGAAGGCCAAGAACATCTGGAGGGCCACAGTTCGACACCACTGTTCTAGACCAACCTAGTAGCCAGCTGGGGACATGCAATGTATATGCACACACACACACACACACACACACACACACACGTGGGCAGCCACAAACCAAAGTCAAATAGCATTTCACTTAGCATGCTCAGTCCCCAGTGGAGCTTTTTTTGGCCTTCTCCTTCCTCTGGTTCTTTTTCTGCAGACCAATAACTGCCATTATTGGTCCACAGGGAGAGAAGAGCAGGGTGGCAGCATATTTCTGCAGACACTCCCACCCTGCTCTTCTCTCCCTGTAGATTAATAATGCCATTTTAGCTACATAAGCAACATGCCTGAACAACGGAAAGAGAGGAATAACTGGAGTCACGGTGATCCCTTGATGTCATATCTGGTTTAGATGGGAATGGAGGGCCTTTTCTAGGAAAGATTATACATAGCACACACATTCCTCTCCTGGTGAGTTTTATGCTTGAATTTGAATTGAGGTCTTTGCAGTCTACCTTAACACTCTATGATAAATCAAACTGGGGAGACCTGAGATCAAATTCAAGCATAAAACTCAGACTAGAAAGACATGAGTTCAAATTCAACCACTGAAATTACACACTGGAAATCAAAGTGGTCCCTTTTGTGGGAGAGGCATCAGAAAAGCATTTTTACAAGGAGTTGCTTGTCTTTGGTATAGCTATGTTATACTGAGTAAACCCGGATATGTACAGGAAATCACTGTACAATGTACATTGTTAGCCATCAGATGTGTTTCAAACTGTTTTTACAAAGAAAATCATTCTCCATTATTTTATCACATTGTTTTATGCCTTGGAAAACAATGAGGTGCAAAAATTATGTTAGTATCTTGAGGAAGTGCTTCTCATCCCAGCTAAAATTAAAAGGTCACGAGCCTCACAATTCTATTTTCTTTCCTCTGCACACTGTAGTTTTAACCCTCAAAATTATTTCACACACAGTGATTTTAAAATGGCACAGAAACTATTCTGTCAGTTTTTAGTTATTTGCAAGGACATTGACGGGCATTATTAAAATACAGAGGTTGAAAGTTAACTGTTGGACCACAACTCCCACAACCATACAAGGATTCTGGGAGCTGTAGTCCAGAAAAGCAACATTTGAGATTTTGATAAAACATTGTATGAGCGAGAAGGGAGACTGTTTTGACTACAGTCGTGCCCCGCTTTACGACTGCCCCGCATTACAACAAATCCGCTTTACGACAATCTTTTTGCGATCGCAATTGTGATCACAAAACGATGGTCTAAATAGGGGAATTTCGCTTAGTGATGATTGGTTCCCTGCTTCAGGAACCGATATTCACTTTACGACCATAAAAAACAGCTGATCATCGGGTTTTCAAAATGGCCGCCAGGTGCTTAAAATGGCTCCCCGCTGTGCTTAGGGACAGATTCCTCGCTATAAAGGCAGCGAAAATGGCCGCCGTATGGAGGATCTTCGCTGGACAGTGAGTTTTTACCCCATTGGAATGCATTGAATGGTTTTCAATGCGTTTCAATGGGGTTTTTAATTTCGCTTTACAATGTTTTCACTTAATGGTGATTTTCCTGGAACAGATTATCGTCGTTAAGTGAGGCACCACTGTACTTTTGATTGAATGTGACTTTGCACCACCTTATATATTCTCACACATGTTCTGTGCTGTAACTTCACAGAAGCAGAAGGCTGTCCTATCAGGCCATCAGAGCTGGTCCAGAACACTTTTGTGTGAAGGGGAGCAGCAGGTAAACAAGAGTGGAGCCAAAGAGGAAAAGATTAGTTCTTCCTACACATACAAATTCTGGGCTCCAGGCTCAATCTGATGTGTGTGTAAAATAAAATCTTGTGCTTGAGGGCAAACCATGTGACTAGCATAACAACTTGTGTATCCCCTAGTAATAGACTGTTAGGGATAGTAAGAATGGTCTGGAAAGAGTACTTAATGAACAGCACCTTTATGTAAGTTGACTAGTTGGCAGGTATGGATTCCACTCTCCTCCACTCTCCTTCCCAGCCATCTGATCAAGTCGGCACACACAGAACAGAGCCCTTTTGAACTTCTTAGACAAAGTGTGGCAAGCCCTCTCAAGCAGAAAGCACAAGCAGGCTGTGATCCAAGGATAGGAAGGGCTATTCTCGGCATTTGGGGTCAAATCCCTCTCCAACTGGAAGCTATCCTTAATAAAAGGGCAACAAGACACTGCTGGTGTCAAAACATCTGCATTGTTGCTGCTGAATGGGGAGCTCATGAGAGCTTGCCTCCAAATGTACCAAAATGTCCTGGCTGGCTTTGGGTACACTTTGAGTTGTAGTGATGGGGACACTCATAGTCGTTCCACTTCTGAAAGCAAAACATCTTGAGTTAGATGGTGTGGTGCCACAGCAATGCACCCTCTATTTTATGGGATATGGAGTTGGACCACTTTTTCTTGCATTGCAGTGGGATGAAAATACCTCTTTTTTAAATTGGGAAGCGTTTTTTGAGGAGGTCTCTGAAGCTGCTGTGTGCTTTTATTTGTTTTTTCTCTTCTTATTTTGGTATTCTCTGCTCCAGCTGTTCTTTGCAGCTACCCTTTGGTGAATTTCTTTAACTGTAAGGAGCTGGTTTTCTGTGTACAGTGGTGCCCCGCATAGCGACGATAATCCGTTCTGAAAAAATCGTCGCTATACGGATTCGTCGCTATGCGGGGCAAAAAAGCCCATAGGAACGCATTAAAACGTGTTTAATGCGTTTGTATGGGCTTAAAAACTGACCTTAAGCAAAGATCCTCCATAGGGGCAGCCATTTTCAGTGCCTCTAAAGCAAGGCAAAACAGCGGGCGGCCATTTTGGAACCACCGATCAGCTGTGCGAAAATGGGGGCGTTGCAATGATCGCTTCTGCGTGATCATCGCAAACGCCCCGTTTTCACACAGTTGATCAGCGGGGCTTCAGGATGATGGGGGGAAGCTCAGGATGATGGGGGGAAGCGCTTCCCCCCCCATCATCCCAAAGCCCGCATTTTTGCCCCACCGATCAGCGGATATGAGTATCTTAAAAGAAAAAGGAGGGACCAGTTGCATTGTGTTGATGTTTTTTTCTTAAAGAATGCTACACAATACAAAGGAGATCAGTGCTGCAGAACTGCATCACACAATGGTGATCTTCAGTTAATAAACTGTGTGTGTCATTTTGAAATGCATTTCGAATGCAAAGTGCCCTAAATACTCAGAATATTATGGGTTTAAAAGAAGCCTATTTTTTTTCTAAAGGCAGAGTCAGAGATTAACCGCCTGTTAATAGCTGCATCTTAACAATGATAAGCCAGTCTGAAAACAAAGAGAAATACAATAGAAATGACGACTTAACAAGGTTAGCTTCTTTTAACCCATCATTAAACCTGTGGGGTTCCACATTCCCAGCCCACTAACCAAGAAGTAATCCACAGCTGTGTGCACCCTTCTCGTTTCAGTGGGCAAGATCCAGGTACATACTTGCTTTAAAAAAACCAAAGCAAAGAAATAACAAACAAAACAAAACACAGAAGGCCTAGACACAGAATGAAACAACAGGGAAGTAGCACTTCCAGGCTCCATAATCCCAGGCCTCCAGTGTCATAAGCTCCCCATTGCTGAAGCAGAAAATGATGGTCTCTAGTCCAGCAGCAGAAACAGAAATATCACTGGGAATGTAGGAGCATAGTGTAATGTCATTTCTTCTAATTGTCCAGATACTCATAGCTGTCCTCGCTGAGACACCAGCTCCTTTTGACTCTTTCCTTATAACCAGAGGCATCTCTCTTGAGACACCAACTGTACTTATGGGGAAAAAAATCCTTTGAAATCTACTTCCCAGCTGGACTATTGCTTCTGAAATTATTTTTTAAAAACTATTTTTATCTAATTAAAAGCTTCTGACATGGAAATGAGCCTCATGAGAAACAGAGTGCTAATCTACATCCATCCCCCACCCCAAAAATTAATAAAGAATGCCTTCGGGGAGAAAACAAACAAACAAACCCTGAAGTTACTCCGAAAAGCACTAATGATATCAAATCAAGCCCTGCATCCTCTGGATGTTGGAGAAAATGCTGAAAATCGTACAGTCAAGCCAGTCCTTTTTTGCAGGAATAAATGCTCTGTTTTAAGAAGGATAACTTGATGAAAATTCGTAAGCTCCTCACCACCCAGGAGACCTTACCCTACCCAGGTCCAGCTGGATCATGGAAGTATTTCAAAGCTGCTCCTAACAGCTAAGAAACAAATGAGGGAGGAGGGCATTCATTTCAATTCCATCAGTCCCACCGTGTTCAGGCCCGCCAGATTTGTACCAAGTGCCAGAGAAAGTGCATCAGCACCATGAGCAATGCAGGTTGTTGCCCCTCTTGCAGAAGAAAGCATAAAACAGTAGAGGTGCTGTACATGTTGTGCACACTGATGCCTCTTGCGTCTTTCTATTCACTGCCACAGAATCAGTGTGCAACATCACTCACTCCAGTCCACTCCCTGGACTCCTTCAAAGGCTCACACAGAGTAAGTAGAGCCAGCCAGCTGCCTCCTTTCTGTCCCCTCAAGGGCATGAGCAGAAAAAGGGCAGGTTATTGCTTGCGCCTGGATCCCCCTGGGATGACTCAACCCCTGAAAAACTCCCAGTCTCGTGCCCCTCTTGGAATTTCCTCATGCCCCTCGGTCATGAATACCTCCCAGCCTGGGAAACAGTGGTTAAAAAATTTAAAGATTTTTCAAAACAATTTTTTTTCCAAGAAAAAAAACATTTTTCAAACAAACAGAACACTGTACACTGACCTCGAAACATTTTTCTTTTTTAGCCTGAAGCAACAATTCTGCCATTCCTGGTAGCAGCACAGGAAATATGTAGTGCTCTATAAATTCCCTCGGAGAACCTGGACAGAAAATGTTTCCATTTTTGGTAAGCAGGCTTCAATTTTGTGAATCCACATGAGTTCTTATCACCCTTAGTAGCTAAACCATTAACAACGGAATGGAATTTTCAGATTTCATAGGCTATGCATTCTGTAATTCCTTATTCTGAAAGTCCTGCATTTACAGACACCTAAATGGGGAAAAAGGCCTCCTTCGATGGGAAAGCTTTGAGGCTTAGCCAGGCCTAGTTCCACCAAAAGTTCTTGTCCTGGTGCTTCTCTCTGAACAGGAAGCCCAGGTGGAGCTAAGCCTAGCAAAGCCTCAAACCTTTCACTTGAGACCTAGCTAGGCCTAGTTCCAGCAAAACGTCCTGTTCCTGTCCCAGTGCTTGCTGGGAGCTTTCTTTCTGAACTGGAAGCTTGACCTAACTAAGCCTCAAAGCCTTCCTGTTGAGGCCTTTTCTCCCACATTTAGGTGCATGTAAGGTATGTATAAGTCAGGTAAAACAGCCAGGAAGGAGAATTATGAGATCTGTAGTACAAGAAATCTGAAAATCCCATCCCT